>NC_079456.1:12688415-12825967 GCF_903798145.1 Danio aesculapii
GTCAAAAATCTTGTGGGAAAGAGTCAAAACAGCATCAGGAAATCCTCTGTCAAAAACTGTCAGGCTGGGAAAACACTGCGATTTCCATGCATTTTCAGAAAGATACCCTAACCATAACTCCCTAACCCTTTGACAGCCCTTTTTGGCATTTTAGAGAGAGTTGAGTAACTGTTACATCTCGCCAGGTTATTGCTTATTCTACTCTTTTAGCTAGACGAGCCATTCGTCTCAAATGAAAACAGTATCTCCAGCCAGGGGCGTAGCAACGGAGGGGGGGGGGGGGGCGACTTTGGGGATCCGTCTCCCTCACTTTTAGAGACAGACCATTTAGAAACAGGTGATTAATAATTATATGAACATATGATCGCATACAGCCGTCCCCCCCACTTTTAAAATGTCCGCTACACCCTAGCCTCCAGCACATGACATGAGGATTTAACTTGAGAAGTTAAGGTGGTTATTTGCAGGATCTCTCAAATCTTTTTACAAGACCTGGAGTCCCAATGCAATCTCACGGCAATTCTTAACTTTTTGATTTAGTGGCTAATTTTGATGAATTTGTATGATCTAATTTGTACAATTTAGTACGATTTGCTCACCATTTAATAATGGTTGGGTTTAGGGGCGGGGTTGGGTGTCACGCCTCCTTATTAAAATCGATTTACAAATTCGTACGAATTAGCCACTAAACTGACAAAACGTAAAAAACTTCCTCGTGAGATCAGGCTGGGAGTCCTAATTTAGTCGATATCAAAGGCTTACACCATTCTGTTGGTATCAGCTCTAATACACAGTAAATATTGTAAATTGGATTTGTGTATTTACGAATTGTGTTTTCAATTTATGAATTGGATTTTTGTATTTACGAATTGTGTTTTTAATTTACGAATAGGATTTGCATATTTAAGAATTGTGTTTTGAATTATGACTTGGCTTTGTGTATTTATGAATTGCATTTTAAATTTAGGAATTAGATTTGTGTATTTACTAATTTAATTTTGTACATTTGAATTGTGTGTGAATTTAATTTTATAAATGTATTATTTTTGTGACTAATCTGGCTCCATAAAGTGTATCATTTTCTTTCTATGCTCTAAATCAAACAAATCAAGACAACTGAATTACATACCAAAAATTCATAAATATCATTTTCCCTATTTTTAGTAACTCTTTATGCTCATTTTATAGACATGTGGATCTGAGAAATATTTAGCTGCATTAAAAAGTTAAGATGATTACTTGCAGGATCTTTTAAATCTTTTACAAGATCAGGAGTCCTGATTTAGACTGTATCAAAGGCTTACACGGTTCTGTTGATATCAGCTCTAATACACAGTAAATAACTGGAAAGAGGAAATATTGACTCATCAAAGTGATCTTTTAATTTTTTTTCTTTACTTTTTTTACTCTTTTATTGGTAAACTTGCTCAATTTTGAATTTTTATGTATTTAATTTATTTATTTTTTCTCTCTGAGGATAAATTTGTTTTTAATTTATAAATTTAATACATTTTATTAAGAGGGGACAGTGGGAAAATAAGAAAACTAAGACAATCTGTCATTTTAAAAACATTTTTGGGGAAACTATGCCTTTGAAAACCACTACAAATGTTTTCCCCCCTAATCAGATCTGTCTCTCGCAAATATATCAAACTGTTTCTATGCATGTATATGTCTTTTATTATTACTCGGCTGCATAGAATACTTGATTCTGATTGGTCTGTTTTCAAGGTATGTTATTCCCAGATAACAACTGCTAAAACTAATAACCAGGGGTTATTTTATAATCAGGGGTTGGCTCAGCGGAATGAACTGCCAACTTATCCAGCATATGTTTTACGCAGCGGATGCTTTTCTGGCTGCAACCCAACACTGGGAAACACCCATACACTCTTGCATTCACACACATACACTATGGCCAGTGTAGCTTATATAGTTAATTTGGCGCCATCTTGTGACTGAATAATACATAGGTTAGTGTATACGCCATTCAGCCTTTTTAATTTCTGTCAGCTTTGCACTTAATTAAAAAATTAATAAACTGTTACAACTCGAAACAATGTTTTGTGTCTAGTTTGTACATTTAGTAGCTATATAATACGCGATGTTAAGTACATCCACATGGTCGTTTACACAGAATAAAGCCCTCCAGTTTTATACAACTGTACTCCACTTTGTGTTTGTTACGGTAATAAGATACGGGGAAGGATCCAAAGATGCAAGTAAAAAGTTTATTTGACACAGTCAAAATAACCAGACAGGACAGGGAAAAATTAGTGAGAGAACGAGGGGTAAGGGTGGTAGCAACCGGGAGACAGACAGACGATAATCAGGTCCAGCAGACACTCCTCACAGTCCTGAGCACAGACAGACATACATGAGCAAACACAACGAACTGACAAGGAAACATAGAACTGTTGCCCAGATATAGACCCACTAATGAACCTCAGCTGTCGAGCTAATCAAAACAGCTGAGTGCCGGCATGACACGTGACCATAACAAATACACGTAGACAACCAAAACAAAACAAACCCACGTGACAAAACAGACGCTCCGGAAAGCGCACAAACCTGCAATCGTGACAGTGTCAGGCTGCTGATAATCCTGTCTGGCTTTATTCTGCGATAACAACCTCCTGAGTGTGCTTTATACCTTACTGCACAATAACAGAATTGGACTTTCATATTTAAGAATTGTGTTTTGAATTACGAAATGGATTTGCATATTTAAGAGTTGTGTTCTGAATTACGAATTGGATTTGCATATTTAAGAGTTGTGTTCTGAATTACGAATTGGATTTGCATATTTAAGAGTTGTGTTCTGAATTACGAATTGGATTTGTGTATTTATGAATTGTGTTTTGAATTTACGAATTGGATTTGCATATTTAAGAGTTGTGTTCTGAATTACGAATTGGATTTGTGTATTTATGAATTGTGTTTTGAATTTACGAATTGGATTTGCATATTTAAGAGTTGTGTTCTGAATTACGAATTGGATTTGTGTATTTATGAATTGTGTTTTGAATTTACGAATTGGATTTGCATATTTAAGAGTTGTGTTCTGAATTACGAATTGGATTTGTGTATTTATGAATTGTGTTTTGAATTTACGAATTGGATTTGCATATTTAAGAGTTGTGTTCTGAATTACGAATTGGATTTTTGTATTTACGATTATGTTTTGAATTTTCAAATAAGATTTATGTATTCACAAATTGGATTTGTGTATTTACAAATTGGATTTGCATATTTAAGAATTTTGTTTTGAATTACGAATTTAATTTGTGTATTTACTAATTGTGTTTTCAGTTTATGATCTGGATTTGTGTATTAACGAATTTGGTTTTGAATTACAAATTGGATTTTCATATTTAAAAATTGTGTTTTGAATTATGAATTGCATTTGCATATTTAAGAAAGTGTTTTTAATTACGAATTGGATTAGTGTATTTAAGAATTGTGTTTTCAATTTACAAATTAAATTTATGTATTTACAAATTTTGTTTTGAATTACGAATTGACCCCTTATGAAATAACACCCCTGTGAACCTGGAAGTGTGTGTGTCTGTTTCTGTTTTTACACAGGAGCAACTTTGTGTGTTGACCTGCCTGATCTCACGAGAAAACGTAAGTATTTTACGTTTTGTCAGTTTAGTGGCTAATTGGTACGAATTCGTACGAGTTAATTCGTACGAAATTACACGATTTTAAAAAGGAGGCGTGGCACCTAACCCCACCCCTAAACCCAACCATCATTGGTGGATGAGCAAATCGTACGAAAATGTACGAATTAGATCGTACGAATTCATACGAATTAGCCACTAAATCAAAAAGTTACGAATTGCAGTGAGATTGTGTTGCAGGTGTTGACACACAAAGTTTGTAGCTCCAGTCCAAATATTTAAAAACATACATTAGTGGTTCACTTGTGTTTAGACCAGCAAAATTATGACATTTTTGTGCTGAAATAATAATTATTTAATAAAATGAATCAAGCTGGATCAAAGAGAATAGAGAGAGCAAGGGATGTTATAATTAAAAGAGGCAAACTTTAAAAGCGACCAAAAATCAATCCCAGCCAATATCAATATCTTTGAATCTGCGCCAGACTAAATGCATTTTCAAGACCGATGTGTGGGCAGACATAAAAGGTGATGTGAGTCTAAGGTAATTCAGCATCTAAATAAAGACTCAAAAGCAAAACGGACAAAGTCGCTTGGACTAGAGTGAGATAAATCAAAGCAAAAAAAAAAAAAAAACACAAACAAATAGAGGGAGATTAAAGCAGATCATGTGCCTCTCTACTTGCAGATTTTTTTGACAGTTAAGTCCTCTAAACTCAATAAAAATGTCACATTCTTCTCCAGGGATTGTGCATCACAATTCAGGCTTTTAAACTAATAAACTAATGGCATTAATGCGTTTCACTCTGAGTCACTTTCATCTTGATCCCCCATATTTCTGTCAGTTATGCAAATTGGACCGAACATCAAAATAACATCAGCTTTTTTTTTAATGAAAAGACAGCCAGCAGAATCCACAGGTGAGATCTTACCAGCAGGGTTGTGTTCAGAGATGTTTTGAAGGCACTGTAGTTTGATGTCGTACAGCAGGAGAACTTGTTCCTGAGCTGTTAAGCCCACTTCAGGGTCCACATGCTGCCCAGAGACGGAAAAAAATTCGAGACATTGATTGTGAGAGTTGATTAGTTCAAAAATCAGATGATTTGGAGAGTTCATGTAGCCACTAAGACATTCCCCTCCATGATTAATTGTATAACATAGGGGGCGTTGTATGTGACGTTGTATCAATTTACATTTAAAAAATTTATGTAATTAGTAATGTCGTTATTTAAAATGCGGTAAATGGTTAAACGTTACTTTGTCTTCCATGGACCACACTATCATTAGGCTTAGTCCCTGATTTATCAAGGGTCGCCACAGCGGAACGAACCGCTAATTACTTTGGAATATGTTTTATGCGGTGGATGCCCTTCCAACTGCAGTTAAAAAATCTGCTGTTATTATTATTGATTTTTTTTGTTTTGTTTATTGCCAAATCTCAAAGCTGTCCTATGGTGTGACAGTCTCAAGCATAGATCATTAAATTGCAGCTTTTCTCAAATAAAAATTTATCATAAAATAATTAATAAACCTCTTCAAATGAACCTATATAAGCAATATTGAATACAGCTGTTTAATTCCAGATAAATCTTTGCATATGTTAATTTCAGAATGTTTGTTAGTTAACCTAAAATGATTTATGTGATAAAATCTACGGATTTACGAGTTTAGAAAATTAATGAATTAATATGACTGAATTAAACTGACTACGATGGATTGCATCGTTTAACGGTTAAATTCACAATATATTAGACAGAAATCGAAACATTTAGACCTGTGAGTTATTAACATCTTTAGACATCTTAAATGCCTTAAAATGGACATAAAAGTGATGTGAGGAGAAAAATGACTTATCTTACCTGTGCTTCGACTGAAGTACCCAGCAAAACTTGGACAGATATCCACAGTAGTATAATCCACATTTTGAGTTTCTACAACACGTGTGTAAAGAGTGACAGTTTTCACGGATGATGTGCTCAGTGGTTTCTCGGTGCGTGAAGCGCAACGTGCGCTGATCCCGCGCCTCCGGTGGTTTTATCCAGCTCCATGTTTGCACTGAGAAATGAACCCAGCATCTGCTGACTGCAAAGTGAATTGAATGCCACCACCTACAGCAGAAACACTCCTTCAGACGAACGAGAGAGAGAGATGGTGCACCTCTGCGTAATCCACTGGCGGGGTGGAAACCCGTACTTCAATGATCGCAGAATTTGCATATGAATAACTTTACATGCAAAGTTCTTTCTCAATAATTCATTGCCTTATAGAAATTTTCAGTGAATTACGATTGAATGATTGATTTAATGAATGAATTAGAGTAATTAATACTGGTAAATTATGTTATAATAATTATTACAAGATAATTTAATAACGGTACTATTATTAATCACAGGCTTAATGAAGGGAATACATTTTTAAAAAGTCATTCAATTATTCTCTGAAGTATACTGTACTTTTCTGATGTGTGATTGTGCTTTATTTATTTTAATAAGCATTTTTACTAGTAGATTTCGGGAATTTGTAGTGTTCAATAATGAGGGGTCCCACTTAAGCCCCCAAACCCCCTCAATATCCCCTGGATTAATATATAGCCTACATGTATATAGCCTATGCTATATATCTGGTAAAAACGGTTAATTCAAACAACATTACAAATTTAATCGCTAAATAGGCCTACTGTAAATGTGCAAAAAGTTTCCTAATCTAATAGCATGCAGTTCGAGCACTTTCGATTAGAATTATTGGTAACACTTTACAATAACAGTACATGAGTAATGATGTGCTAATGTGTAAACTAAACATTACTTTTCATGAACTAATGAGTTAATACATGCAGCATGCGCTAATCATGAACTAACTTTAAACATGAGTCACATAAGCTTCCAGCTTATGTCAGCTTCCAGCCTCAGTCGCTGAGACTGCAGCTCTGCACAAGACCTTTGGCCAGCGGAGAAATTAAAATGATCGTGCCCAACTGAGTCTGGTTTCTCTCAAGTTTTTTTTTCTTCACTTTCGCCAATTAGTGAAGTTTTTTTCCCTCTCCGCTGTCGCCACTGGCTTGCATGGTTCGGGATCTGTAGAGCTGTGCATCGTTGAATTTGCTCTTCAGTGTTTGGACTCTCAGTAGTGATTTTTAAACCACACTGAACTGAGATAAACTGAACTGAACTTAAACACAAAAAACTGAACTACACTGTTCCAATTTACTATGACCTTTTATGTGAAGCTGCTTTGACACAAATCACATTGTAAAAGCGCTATACAAATAAAGGTGAATTGAATTGAATAAGTTTATGTGAATAATGGCTACCTTAATTACTAGTTAGTACATGATTGTTTGTTAATTAATGTATTAATTACTACATTGGCTTATGATTAATTTAACTATCATGAATTCATGAGCTGTTAATATATAATTATGTCATGACTTTACTTAGAGGGGCACATCCTTATTAACTCATTCTTAACTACTTATAAACTCCTTATGCACGTCCAACTAGTGCGTTTGCACTGAATAACAATAGAAACGTGTTCTGTCCACATCAACATGAACAGTTTAAACACAGTTCATGAGTAGTTAATGATGAGTTAATGATGACGTGCCCTCCAAGTAAAGTCATGACATAATTATATTCATTAATTCAAAATAAAGTAATTTTTAGTTTAAATATTAGTACATCATCATTCATGTACTGTTATTGTAAAATGTTACCTAATAATAAAATTAATTATTATTATTATTGCTGTACACAGACAAACTTTTATTACTTTATTTTAAAATAAACATACATTGTCCCTACTAAAAAAACTGCTTAAACCAGCCTAAGCTGGTTGGCTGGTTTTAGCTGGTTGACCAGCCTGCTTTTAGAGGGGTTTTGGCTACTTTCAGGCTGGTTTCCATCCATTTCCAGCCTGGTCTTAACTGGTCAGGCTTGAAAATGACCAGCTAAAACCAGCTAAAACCAACTTGACCAGCCTGGTTTAAGCTGGACATAACTGGTTTTGGCTGAGCTCCCAGCCTGGCTAAGCTAGTCAAGCTGGTTTTAGCTGGTCATCTCCCAGCCTGACCAGCTAAGACCAGGCTGGAAATAACTGGAAACCAGCCTGGAAGTGGCCAAAACCCATCTAAAACCAGCCAACCAGCCTAGGCTGGTTTAGGCTGTTTTTTCAGTTGGGGTAAAAGTCACGATTGTTAAAAAGTAACTAGTAACGTAAAGCTGGCTTTGGGTTAACAATTACTGCATTGCAAACAATACTGTAAAATTCCGAAGCATAGAAGTTCTCCATTCATTGTCAACTGCACTTTGATATTTCCATGAGCTAAACCTAGAGTAGGGGAGCGTGGGACACAGTAAAGTAACGCGGGGTTAAATGTAACACGGAGTTTTAAGGTATTTGCTCAGGCTTAACCATGGCATGCTTCCGAGGTTTTCACCACAGTGTCAGCAGACGTCTTCCTGCCAATTATTAAAAAACTTCGGGGAAATTTGGATGAGAAACACAGGAGAAACCATTTTTGCAGCATAAAAGTATTTTTTATTATACTCGACATTTCATTTTTAAAAATCTGTGAAAGTATGTGTGTGAAATCTTATATTGTTGTGATCACCGTCTTCTAGGCTGAAATATGAAACCATTTTGAAAGATGTAAGAAACACACAGTGACTGCTAGCCAGTTTTGAGGAAAACATGACACAGCAGGGCTACTTGTAACAGGGTGTTACAATTAAGCCACATACTGTTGGAATTTTTATAGGATTTTGAGTGTAATGTTGAGAACTTTTTAAATAAAAATGTTTTTTTAATAGTAAATATTGTTTTAATAGAAAAAAAAATATTGTATAGCTAATAATGCAAATAAATGCATTGTATAATAGTGGATAATAATGCAAATAGATTCAAATGTGTTTATCCAAAAAACAAATAAATACATAAACATACTGTGCTATGTAAGAAATGAGCCAATTACTGAGGAAATATACCACTATGTAAAGTAAACAGAAATTAAATTAACTGCGTGAAATCTGTCTTTGTAAGAACGTGTTACAACTAACCCTCTGTCTGTTACAACTTGCCCCGCAGGTGGGGTAAATAGTAACATTTTTACTCCTGACACTTTTGGCAATACTGCTCAGAAACCATAGGTCCGGCGATCATAATTCCAGTGCTCATTTGTAGGGGAGGCTTGTGTGTTGTTGGTAAAAAATATGGTTTGTCTAACCCCCTTACTTTGTTCATTATTTGACCAAAACCCAAAAGTGTTACTTTGTGCCACACTCTCCCCTAGGTCTAACTAATTCTTTAGTGCTAAAACGTCTTTAGGAAATTGTGGTTAAATGACAGTACAAAGGGCGCCAACTGACAATTTGGATCACACAAGGCAAACCTTAAAAAGATTTCTGAGAAATTTCTGTCAGAAAGTTGCCAATGAATAATTTGCACTCTGACAATGTCCTGATGAATGAATCGGTGATGAAAGAAATACTCTCGGTGTGACACAAGAGCTGCAATTAGGCTACGCACTAACGAGGCGGATCGTTCCTCAAGAAAAAAAAAATGTATTTTTTTTCCTCTCCAAATATATCACACTTTATATTTCTCCTGAAACTAATGTATAAGTTGTGTATCTGCTCACAACTGCTGGAGTTGTCTCATTCTGAGGTGCTGGAAGCACAGATAATGCTGTGCAGCTTTGAAGCATTTCCCTAAAAATTTGAAGATTTTAACACCCGCAAAGTTACTCAGCATGGAGACGCGCTCAGAAGATTTGCTAGACGGTTGTTTTGAATGAATGTGTGTAGGCAGGGGATTCCTGCATTAGAAAGAGAGTGTTAACCCTCTAATATATAGACATAGATAGACATTCCACACCTGTTTAGTTTGTCCTGGTTTAAACGACGACACTGCATGTGTTACAGAGATTCATTTCGAAGCATTTACAGTATTTAAGGCTACATCTTATATTGTTATAGCTTTTTTTCATCCCTATCCTTTTCTTTGTATTCACCTTGCACTGTATTTGAGATGAGACATCTAGTGTGGGTGTTTGTGAGCTATTTTCTGATTGTCTGTTCAGTGCAGGGAAACACACTAGGCTACGCTGCTGACCACATACTGTAAAGAGACACGTTTTGACCATTTTTTTTTACATAAAACATTCTGTTTTTCAAAAAAGAAAGAAAAAGAACAGTGTTTAACTCAGAGAAACAGAGAACATGCAGCAATTTGAGGGCAATTTCACTGATTGGGACTTTAATATGTCTCAGCAGAAAACAAGACTGCGATTTTCCTGTTCTTTTTGAAATACAGCACCCATCTGCTCCATTTAATTCAATCCTTCCCTCAATTTCTTTTATTATGCTCTCTGCTTTCATCTTGCCCTTGTGCGTTTTCACATTCGTCATCAGATTTTCGCCTTTAGATCCGTCTTGTGTGAGGACAACTCTGCCCTGAAGGAAGCTGGATTTGGGGTTGGGTGAAAGCTTCAAAATATGACAACTTCAAGAAGTTACTCCCTGCTTGGCTCGGCTGTCTCTATTTAAATCCTCTTTTTGAGCTGGGATTTTGCACCCTCCTCTGCATTCTGGGCAATGCACCACTTGTTGTCATTGTTTTATTTCAACCGTATTCACTCTGGTCGTCCATCCTTCTCAGATTAGTCCTAGAATGCTGCATTTAAGTGACACACTATTGCTGAAACATGCCAGATATAGCTACGACAGAAAATGGTGGTTTTAAAAAATTATTTTAATTAAACAGAGTGGACCTTACCCTCTAACCTTGCCTATGCATAAATGTGTATGGAATGTGTAATACCGTTTGTCTTTCGGTGTTTACAGAGAACTATTTGGACTAATATTTAATGCATTTTATCTTTCTCTTCATTTAGCCAAATAAAGCAGAAATTCGACTTGTAATCTGGGAGAATATTACAGAAAGTTTCAGATCTTGATAATAATATTAATAATAAGAAGAATTCCTTTCATTTTTATAGTGCTTTTTTGGACACTTAAAGCGCTTTACACATTTTTGGAGGGAATCTCCTCATCCACCACCAGTGTGCAGCATTCACCTGGCTCAGAAGACAGAGTCATGAGCCAATGATGATATGAGGATGGTTAAGAGGCCAATGGGCAAATTTGGCCAGAATGCTGGGGTTAAACCCCTACTCTTTTTTTTTCGAAGGACATCCTGGGATTTTTAACGACCACAGAGAGTCAGAACCTCTGAGAGGGAGAACATGCAAACTCCACACAGAAACGCCAACTGACCCAGCTGAGGCTCGAACCAGCGACCTTCTTGCTGTGAGGCGACAGAACCACCCACTGCGCCAGTGCGTTGTCTACAAATACTCAAATTACTGTAATTGAGTAGTTTTTCTCAGAAATTGTAATTTACCAAATAGTTTTAAAAATGTGTACTTTTACTTTCCCTTGAGTACATTTATAGTGCTGTATTGGTAATTTTACTCCACTACTTTCATTCAACCTGCAGTCACTACTCTATTTTTTCCTTGTCTGTGTAGTATATAAAAATCAGTCCTGTGAATCCTGTCCAAGATATAGGTGATTTATAACCGCAGCAAACTTTTTGGAAGCAATAAAAGAGTCCAAGAAGATGCCCAAAGTCATCACATGCAATGACCAAGAGACTGTTTAGATGCATGTCACTGATGAGAAGATGACTGATGTTTGTTGTATGATGACCGAAATGGCCTTAAACATTTTGGAAGTGGAAGCCTGGAAGTGGCTAAAACCCCTCTAAAACCAGCCTGGTTGACCAGTTAAAACCAGCCAACCAGCCTATGCTGGTTTAAGCTGTTTTTTTCAGTAGGGAAGTTTATGGGACAGTTGCTAGGCTGCTGTAAGTGCTTGCTAGGGTGTGCTTAGTAAGTTAAAAGGTCATCAGTGTTTGGCAGATTGGTAGTCTGAGTTTAATGAGCCCAACCTTAAGTCTGTATGACAGTCTGGCGCAAATTTATAAGTTTCTCAAGCCACCATAAACATGATATATTGAATAATATGATATTATTTATAATTTATTTAATTATTATTATTATTATCATCAATATTTTTTCTAATTATTAAATTATTATTATTATTATTATTATTATTATTATTATTATTATTATTATTATTATTATTATTATTATTATTATTTCTTTTTACTACTACTACTATCTATCTATTGTGTGTAATGTTTTTTTTATATATGTCTGTTACTTTTTTATGTAAACTCTATAAATGCTTTGGCAATACATTTGTAACATTTGTCTGCCAATAAAGCAACTATTGAATTGAGAGAGAGAGAGAGAGAGAGAGAGAGAGAGAGAGAGAGAGAGAGAGAGAGAGAGAGAGAGAGAGAGAGAGAGAGAGAGAGAGAGAGAGAGAGAGAGCAAGCTGTGAGAAATGAGGTGACGTGATCTACCTACTGGTCATGACCTTCACAGATTTTAGCAGAAAACAATTGCAACATTCCAACATTCATAAAATAATTATTTTTTTTCCCATTTCAGTCTTTATAATATTTAAAACAAAAGTTTTACATCAGTTTGTTGCTGTACTTTTGAATGAAACTGAATACTGAGTAGGGGCAGCGCTTTTTTGTGCATCATTTACTAATAGCAAACTAACGGCATGTGGTTAAGAATATTGTGGCAGAAGTCATCAAACTGACGTCAATAGAGAATGACCGTCACTCCAAATGTGGAAGAAAATGGTCAGACTTTGATTGAAGACTACCAAAACAAACATTTCTTTTTCAGTGGATTAACACGCACAGATTAATTGTTCACCTAAAGAAAAGCAACACAAGCTAGCAGAATAAACATTGTACATTTCGACTTCACACAGACTTTAAAAACACTTTGCACGATACAAATAAAACAAATTTTAGTAACAAATGTAGATCTTTAAAATATTTATGTGATTCCCTCCTCCTTTATTTAGCCTCAATGACTTCTGAGACTTATAATAAGTGAATGCAATTAGCATTAAAGGGCACGTATTTTACCTCTTTTTCAAGATTTAAGACAAGTCTTTTGTGTCTCCAGAATGTGTCTGTAAAGTTTCAGCTCAAAACACTCATCAGATTATTTATTATACCTTTCAGAATATTGGATTTTCTGCTCTGAATAAAATGAAGCTGTTTTTGTTGCCTGTGCATTTAATGCTTGTTCTCCCTGCCCACCGTTCCCATGTGCCTGTCAGAGTGTGCCTCAATCTCCGCCTTGGCTTCGTCAGATAAACAGCACAGTGACAGACATGAAGGAAGCAGATTTCACGTAATGTTTGTGAGAAATAGAGAAGATGGTAAAATCGCTGTAATTAATTACAAATATTCATCGTTTTAAAAACATTTTGAACTTGTAAAACTCATTCTTGATCACATTTGATGATGATTGATGAAGATGATTTTCATCATAGGTGCCCTTTAAAAAACATACATCTTTTGTATTCTCTACATTTTTTTTTACCAAATTTATATTTTGTATTAAATTTAATTATTCATTCATTCATTTATTTTCTTTTCGACTTAGCCCCTTTATTAATCAGGGGTCGCCACAGCGGAATGAACCGCCAACTTATCCAGCATACGTTTTACGCAGCGGATGCCCTTTCAGATGCAACCCATCTCTGGGAAACATCCACACACACTCATTCACACTCATACACTATGGACAATTTAGCCTACCCAATTCACCTGTACCACATGTCTTTGGACTTGTGGGGGAAACCAGACCACCCGGAGGAAATGCACGCGAATGCAGGGAGAACATGCAAACTTCACACAGAATTGCCAGATGACCCAGCAGAGGCTCAAACCAGCGACCTTCTTACTGTGAGTCGACAGCACTACCTACTGCACCACTGCGTCGCCTAAAGTTAATTACAGTTTATTTAAAAAAAAATCTTTTGTAGGCTACTTACAGTACGTAAAAGGTGATAATGAAATCTGATAGATGGAAATATGTGCAAATTACATATATGACATACACATTCATATTTGGATTTCACATTTACATACTTCAAATTTGCAACATAAATTTTTAAATATATGAATAGATGTATACAATTAAAGCTAATATATTTAAACAAATTTGGTATTCCAATGGTTTAAAAATATGTAAACAAGCATTTTTGCAATATATTGCTATAACATACAGTGCATCCAGAAAGTATTCATAGCGCTTCACTTTTTTCTCATTTCTTTATGTTACAGCCTTATTCCTATATGGATTAAATTAATTAATTTCCTCAAAATTCTACACACAATACCCCGTAATGACAATGTGAAAAAAGAGTTTTGAAATTGTTGCAAATTTATTCAAAATAAAAAACCTGAAAAATCACATGTACATCAGTATTCACAGCCTTTGCTCAATACTTTGTTGATGCACCTTTGTCAGCAATTACAGCCTCAAGTCTTTTTGAATATGATGCCACAAGCTTGGCACACCTGTCTTTGGGAATTTTTGCCCATTCCTCTTTGCAGAACCGCTCAAGCTCTATTATGGGAAGCGAGAGTGTACAGCCATTTTCAGATCTCTCCAGAGATGTTCAATAGGATTTAGGTCTGGGCTCTGGCACCAAGTTGTGAATCCAATCTATTGATATTTTGGCGGTGTGCTTTGGGTCTTTGTCCTGCTGGAAGATGAACCGCCACCCCAATCTGAGGTCCAGAACTCTGAAGCAGGTTTTCATTCAGGATGTCTCTGTACATTGCTGCGTTCATCTTTCTCTCTATCCTGACTAGTCTTCCAGTTCCTGCTGCTGAAAAACATCCCCACAGCATGATGCTGCCACCACCATGCTTCACTGTAGGGATGGTATTAGCCTGGTGATGAGCGGTGCCTGCATGGTTCACTCCAATTAGTTCAATTTCAGTCTCATCAGACCAGAGAATTTCTTTCTTATGGTCTGAGAGTCCTTCAGATGCCTTTTGGCAACTTCCAGGCTGGGCATACTTATGTACATGTGATTTTCCAGGTTTTTTATTTTTAATAAATTTGCAACAATTAAAAAAACCTCTTTTTTTCACATTGTCATTATGGGCTATTGTGTGTAGAATTTTGAGGAAATAAATGAATTTTATCTATTTTGTAATAAGTCTGTAACATAAAAAAATGTGGAGAAAGTGAAGCGCAATGAATACTTCCCGGATTGCACTGTATATATATATATATATATATATATATATATATATATATATATATATATATATATATATATATATATATATATATTTAAACTCTTTATTTAAATTTTCATAGAAAAAAACCTACATACATACAGTACCGCCTAAATCCTTACAAGAGAGCGATGGACCATATATCAAAGTTCTCTTGGAAGTATTCTATCACAGTAAATTTAGTTTACTACACAAAGGAACTCAAAGCCCTACCTCCCACCCCATCCATCTAACATTGATCAAAATGTTTGTGGAAGGTTCATAAAAAATAAAATAAAAGGCATATACCCTCACATATTTTATATATGTGAAATCCAAATATAAACTTGTATGTCAATTGTAATTTGCATATATTACCATATATCAGACATCTATATGGCGAAACTTCTTACTGCCCTCGCCGTGAGCCAATAATGAGATATACTAAACCTTTAATAAGCCTTTTGTGTTGTTGAAAAAGAAAACGTGAGTGAGTGTGAACTATTGCTTCTGATAGACCTAACATAAGCGTGGAGGATGTGGTGTAAAAATCCCTTCCGCATATTAGAGCAGAAACAATTGACGCGAAATAACATTGATATGAAAACTGAAGCATCAACAATGAAACACGTCAAGTGCATGATTCATTTTTGCCATTGTTTCTGAAATGTTATGACAGGGTAACTCAACATAATTTTCCCCCATCTGTGAACTTCACAAAATGGGTTGTTATGGGAACCAGCAGTAGTGCTCTGATAGATCAGTTTCATGCTTGACTTTGTTTGATTACTTTTTTGTGGGATCGTTTAGTAATCGATCTGGGTTGTGTTCGAAACCCAGCAGAAATGAACACCTCAAAGGACCTCTCTTGAATGTCTCAGTTGTTGTTCTGTGAATGTTTCGAAAAAGAATAACCAAAAGTTTTATGAAATCCACAACAGCAACAAAAATTATGTAGCAAAAAACCAGACTGACCTGACCAGACTGATCAGACCGAAAGTCAGCGACATGCATGTGGAACCTATTTATACAAGTTATGAACATTATTTTATTTAATGTCTCTTAAAAAGTATTCTAGGATGTAAAGATGTTTTTTATATCATGATATACACATACTACACTGTAAAAAAAGGATTTGTTCACTCAACTTAACTCAGTTAAGTTTTATTGACTCAATTCTGTGAAGTTTTCTCAACTTATCATGTTTAGTTGACTGAGTTAAATAATTGACCCAACTACTTATTTCAAGTTAACTGAACTTGCAAAGTTTAGTTTTAATAGGTTAACTTACATTATCGAGTTAGCAGAACTTGTCAGGTTTAGTTTAAATACATTAACTTACATTTTCAAGTTCACTGAACTTAATTTAGCAGATTTTCTCAATTAGAAACAGAACAGACACACTGAAAAAATTATGTCTGCAAAACTGTTTATTTGTGTTGATTTTAAACAAATTTGTTTAAAAAAAACTTAATTTGTTTGTTTAAATTCAGCCCAAATAAATTGTTTAAACCATTTAACTTAAAAAAGACATTTGTAAATCCAAGGAATCATCTTTGAATATTTTTTTTCAGTGCAACGAAATACATTACACATTTTATTAAATGTCTTTACCCGCAATTTAGCAATTACACATAATGTACTTACAATATAATTGTCTTTACAAAGTATTTCTTCTTATAAAGTCATTTTACAAATTAATTGTAAAGTAAAAATAATCTCAAGAGGATAAAATAAAATACACAACTAACACAGGCTCTTGTAAAAAAAAAAATGACACCAGAACTTGAAAGATTATACAATCTGATCTCTTCATCTTAATTTTTAAGTGAGTGTACTCTTGCACTGCAGATATCTGCTCCAATGTTCATCAATGGTCTCTGATGTCCAGGAGTCCTCCCTCTGCTCAGCTCTTCTTCAGAATGTGTGCTGTATAAAAATACCAAACAATAGAAAATCTTTACATTTCGTTCTTTACATAACAAAATCTACTAAAACACTAAAGCCGAAAGACAAACACAACATGTACACCCAATCTTATTTACCAACAAATCATTACTTGCGTAATGGCAGTGCTTTAGCTTTTAGTGTCTGATGACAGTTTTAACCAACAGGCCCAGGTCATATACAGATAGGCTACTGAATAAATAACCTACTATAAATTAAAAGCATTAACGTGTGCTATGTTTATTGTTTTCACAAGCTTTGGAGACGTAACTTAAATCCTGTTTTTACATAATTGTCACCATAGCTTCCGTCATGAGCCACGGCTGTGTTCAAAATGACATCAATGTTTTCAAAGTGCACTGCGAAGGGAGCGCAATTGTAAACATGAAGATTGCTAAAACTCAACTGTAAAAATACTTTGAAAGCAAATTACACCTAAGAGTGATGACCTTAATGCTTTTTTTCCGAGTTTAAATTCCGAATTCCGAGTTTAAATGTTGGAATGTTCTAAACGGATAGAGCATAGGGGGGATAACTGGGAAAACAACACAACTACAGATCTAGAGGTGTAGTTGCAAGCATACAAGTTTACAATGCAGTTTGCAAATGTTCATTGGAACATGGGATTTGGGAAACATCAAATCAACACAGTATGTTTGTAATGACGGAACTTGCAACCTTAGTTAGCTAATGATGGATTCGGAAATGCATCCCAGGTTAAGTTGAATTACTAACTTTGTTGTTTTAACTTACAATGTCATGTTGAAAAAACTGAAATGCAGAATCATTTTTTACAGTGTATATATATAATATGTTTTCCATCATGTTTACAAAACTTATACAATTTTGGCTCCAAAATTACAACTTGAACAGTATGTGCATGTTTTTTTTTATAACATTTTATTGTTGACACTTTTACATTTTTTAAAGTCAGAAAAGTAGGATGTGCTAAAATGTTAATGTATTTCACATGCATATCTTTATATCCAGTGAACTGAAATGCAGTACTTACATTCAAAAGATCCATGTTTCATTACCTGGAAATAAAGGACACATTTGGAGACTGTATTTGAAAGAGAGCCTTCAAAATTAAGACATGAAAAAAAAACTGAATAATTCCATGTTTCATTTCTCCTCAAGAGTTTTAGACCTGAAACGAAGTTGATAATCTTCATTAAAACTTCATTAAATCTTCATTAAAACTTCATTAAAAGGTTAATACAGCCCACAAATAATCTTGAAAAACATCAATCTGTCATTTCAACCTCATATCGTTCAGTTCTGGTTTCTATCATTGAAAGTATATAAAAAATAAGGTTCGTTTACATGTAAGTTAAAGTCCAAAATTTTATATTCAATATTCAAATGACCGTTAATCTGAATATATGAATTTATTATTTGATTGATTTGAGTTTTTATTGAACAGACTTTCATTGAAAGAGCAGATTTATTATTTTTTTATTCATTCACTTTCCTTCGGCATTCCCTTTATTCATCAGGGGTCGCCACAGCTGGAATGAACCGCCAACTTATTCAGCATATGTTTTACATAGCGGATGCCCTTCCAGCTGCAACACAGTACTGGGAAAAATCCATACACAATCATTCACACACATACGCTTTGGCCAATTCAGTTTATTCAATTCTATTATTTTTCATCTAATGAGAATTTGTTTATTTGTGTTCTGAAAGTGAATGAAAGTCTTGCGCGTTAGGAACAACTTGACAGCAGAAATTATGAGAGCATTTTTATTCTGGTCTCGATTAATGCTATAAATATTAAAGCTTTTATGCTATAAATAGCTCCTGTGTGTCAAGAGAAAGCCCAGGAGGACAGATCAACGATACGTTATGATTTAAAAGCAAATTTAGCCCCTGAACATCCTTAATCTGTTTAATTAAACAATAATCAGCTCACCGTGTTGTTACATTTTCTCCACCGTTCTCACAAAATAAACAAAATATCTGCATTTGAGGCCTCATACCTTGCAAATGTTCATATGTGATCAAAATGTAATCAAATAAAATGATTGATTCTCTATATAATGTTTGAATTAAACCATCTCATGTAGATTGATTTTTCTTTAAAAACAATTTAAGCAACAAACTTTGATCGGAGGAACCGAAGTCTCTCAGATTGAATCCCTCATTATACCTTGAACTAAATCTTTAAGTAGAGAAACTTTTTTTAGCAGTGTTGGGTGTAAAGTAAGTAACTAGTAACTGTTATAATATGACTTTTCCAATGAAAAAGTCAAATAAGGGATTGTTTAATTTTTCAGCTAATTTAATAACAGTCACTTAATATACACTTGCTTAAATACTGTACATAAATTCAGCAGTTCTATAAATCAATTCAGAAAATCTGAATAAATATTTTTCAACTGAAGAAGACTACATTTATCAAGACAAAATAATAAAAAATAATAATAGACAAATCAGTTCATGAGAATGTAAGGTATAAATTCAGAGAACCACATATTTTGCATAATCGTTTCAGTTACTAAAGATCAGCTAAAGAACAATAGATTTATCATTGCTTAAGAAACAGTGAAATGTTTTAAAAAATTAATGTCAATAGTGTATCAAATATGTCATTATTTTTTATATATAAGTTTTGAGATTTGATACTTATCATATGGTTTAAACTTTGTGTTTTTTAAACAAAGCTAAAAGGTCCTGTTTGACTCAAATGTAAAGAGTTGAGTTTTTATTTTTTGTCTAAGTTTTACGATTTATGGGGATTTTTAGTATTTAAACAAATAATTAAATTACTTATTGTGTAGCTAAGTTACTTTTCTGCCAATGTCAGGCAATGTTTGAGAAATGGTAATTTAGGTACAAATGTAATGATGTAATTAATACTTTTTGAAGTCCAGTAACTTACTCAATACTGCTTTTTAAAACTTTTTTATCAGCAAAAAAGCTATTTTAGCACTCAAATAGGACTTATCTGTTCAAATATACAGTAAACAGTAAAAACTGGTGCAAAACATTTTGCCCACGGCCATCACAAAATGAGATCATTCAAACTTTGAGGTTGCCCTTAGTAAAACATCAGCGTTTTATAAAACCTTTTATTGTGGAAATGTTTAGCTATGTATGTGAATACAAGCCAAAATGTAATCGATTCATCATATAAAGTAATTAATTTTCTTTAGAAGGTTTGGATTAAACAACGTCATGTGGATAGATCTTTTAAAATAGTTTTTAAGTGACAGACTTTCTTTAGAAGTGTAAATATTTCTGATTTAGTTAAAAATATCTTTATTTCTGTTCCAAAAATATTTAAAGATTACGTCTTGATTTTTCCTTGGTGCTGATGTGCTTTTGTTACATTTAGATTTTAACGAAATATTAAAATTAAAAAGGAAACGAATTATGTCGTAACGAATGCTTTTAAATAATGTAACATTAGCCTTTGAAAGCAAGCATCAGTGTTTCTTGACATGATTGGGGAGGGGGGCGGGGCGGTGCTGGATTTGAAAAAAAATCCTGCAGGTGCCCCTGCATCCAAATAAACAATAAACTGAGCATTGTTTTTAAGTGACAAACTTTGGAGAAATAAAAACCTCTCAGATTTCATCTCTGACGCTTTTTAACAAACACTTGCACCAATTTGCACCAGACACTTTCTAACAATCACTATATCTCTAGCAAAACATTATGCATTTCTGAGTGTGCCTCACACTGGTGAGTGGGTTTGACAAACCACCTGTAGAAACACTCTACTCTCATTATGCACCCGACACTTTGCTAAAACTCCATCTCACAAGGACTCAATAAGACAAATTATGTTTGTGAATGTACCACAAATCATGTTGCTCTACTTGTTTGCTTCGACCTTAAATACCTCTTTTACACAGTATCTTGCACAACATTGTTCTGTCTTATGTAAAATCAATTGTGTAGCCTGTCATAGGTTATGTGTTTAATTTAAGCATTTAAAGTATATGTATAGTTAGTAGTTAGTTTAGCTAGATTACCGCTCCAGTATGTCAGTTATGTATTGCTTTTACGTCCAGTGTTGTGTTCATATTTATGATTGTTTGTTTTATGTTGCATCGTGGTCCTGCAAAACACAATATTTCATTCAGCACTGTATAATAAAGCTTAACTTGGCTTGATATTGATATAAAATATCTTTACTTCTGTTCCAAAGATGAACAAAAGTCTAATGGTTTTGGAATTACATGAGTATAAATAAATAATGAGAGCATTTTCATTTGGGTGTGAACTAATTCTTTAAGACGAGCAACTTTTTTGCAATAAAAAAGTAGAAATCGACTTAAAAGTATCAGTAAAAAAGCAGTTCTTCCCTTTAAATATGACTTATCTGTCCAAATATACAATACCAGTGTCAAATTTTTGCTGAGGTCCTCACAAAAAAAAGAGGACATTCAGACTTTAAGGTTGCCCTCAGGAAAACATCAGCGTTTTATGAGACCTCTTACTGTGCAAAAGTGCGAGTCTGCACAATCTGAACTCGCCGAAGAGCTCGCTGTCCATTTCCATAGCAACAACACCACCGGTTCCTTCATTTCTTCACTGCAAACCTAGCTGGAAGCTTATCTGAAACACACACACACACACACATATTGTTAGAAATGGAAACAGCCAAATATATAAGCACAATTTTACCCTATATGTAAAAAAAGAAAGTGTTCAATGGCAATTTACACTGATTGCAGAACTTTAAAATGATGTGGCATGCAGACTTGTGTGAACTCGTTCAAGTATGATCCATGCTGAGGATTTGCTCTGAAACACCCTTGAGCACAGAATTTGTAGGATGTCTGGGAATGGGGTTATAATTTTCGGCGAAGCGTGTAATTATGCTATCGTAGAAACCTGTCAAGATGGCCACCTGTTAAGTGGAGGGAGATTAATACTTGCATTAGTGTTTATTCATGCTGAAAAATAGTGAGATATATAGATTGATTAACAGAGAGAGTGGGAAAAAAAACAAGTTTTACCTCCAAAGTCTGCTAGTTTTTCTGAAATCATCTAACATTTGTCCTTGTCCTATGACATTCGAGTAACACTGGACATGCTCTTTGTATTTGTGAAGAAAGGAAATGGACCAGGAAGTAATTTCAAGGTTCTTTATGAGTATTTTATTAAAAGCACTTGCTGAATTCAGCTGAAAGTTTTCTCAGTGGAGCAGCACTTCAGCTTGAATAGACATTTGCATTTGTTTAACGGTGACCGCTCATTTATTTCAAGGCCAAAAAATGTTCTGAAGAGAATAAAAACTTAATTACACTCCGAAATTAATATTTTTAAATGTTTTTTTCACACTCATTGTGTTAAACCAGATACGTGCTTTACTAAAAAAGAAAGTTGTGGTCTTAATGTAAAGAAGTCTTTAAGAAAGCAGCTAACGTGGTGTTAATATTTGTACAAAACCTTTGATCTCATATTGGTTTCACAAGATTAAACGGATAGTTCACTTAAAGATTAAAATTATGTCATAATTTACTCACCCTTTACTCATTTCAACCCTTATGAGTTTCTTTCTTCTTTTAAACACAAAAGAAGACATTTTGAAAAAATGTTGAAAGCTGATAACCATTGAATTCCAAAGCATTTGTTTTGCTACTATGAAAGTATAGTTACACTGTAAAAAATAAATCTGTAAAATTTACGGTAAAAAAACGGCAGCTGTGGTTGCCAGTATTATACCGTTAAAAATACTGTAGAAACCGTAAAATTAATTTCTCAGTTTTACAGTAAACTACCGTATTTCATTAATTTATAGATGTGGTATGTCTGTATTTTGAACTACCAACATCTACACATGATTTGTTACACATGTTAGCACAGCCATATGCAGGTGAAGATGAGAAGTTACATAGTAAACCACTACTCATCACAAACAACTTTTCCCACAAGCAGTAAAGTGTATCAGTGTATAGAAGGTGCTTAGTGTCATTCACACAGCTACTAAACACCAGTATGGTAACACGCATAAAATTAAAGTCATGAAATAAACATTGTTTATCAACATAAGATGTAACATAAATCTCTAATGTACGTAACTGATGGGGAAACAATAAAAGGATCCATAATAATGTCAACAAAAAGCATAAAAAGTCAATTTACAGTTATTCGCCGTGTATATTATGGAAACATACTGTTAACCGGGTTACGGATTTTTACTGTAGCATTTTTACAGTTCTTTACAGTTGAAATTACGGCCATTTTTTACAGTGTAGGTCTACAGGTTTTCAGCTTTCTTCAAAATATCTTCTTTTGTGTTTAACAGAATAAAGAAACTCGTCATTTTTGGGTGAATGAAAAAAAATAACCGCCAAATTATTCAGCATATGTTTTACGCAGAGGATGCCCTTCCAGCCGCAACCCAACACTGGGAAACACCCATACACTCTTGAATTCACACACATACACTACGGCCAATTTAGCTTATTGAATTCACCTGTACATGTCTTTTGTACTGTGGGGAAAACTGGACCACCTGCTGGAAACCCACGTGAACACAGAAATGCCATCTGACTCAGCCGGAACTCGAACCAGCGACCTTATTGCTGTGAGGAGATTGCGCTATCTTAAACCAAAATCACATCAGCTTAAGCTGCAAGTTTACATAATTTCCAATAGATGGCGCCATCACTTCGTGTTCTGTCCTAAATCTATCAATCTCCAGAGAAGATGATGTGTGACCTTAGAATGGACCATACTGTTATAGTTTACTCACCATAGGACTTTAAAATCCAGAGTTCATTTGGTGAAATGCAAAGGAGAAATACTGTATTTGCATTTGATAACAAATGGCAGAATATGGCTACAAAAGAAACAGAACAGGTTTATATGAGTTTATTTAAAGTCTACAAAGGTTGTGTGTGGAAAACATTGACATTTAAGTCATTATTAAGCTCATAAACTTACATTTAAAATGATAGTTTACCCCAAAAATTTCTTACCCATTTCACAAGACCTTTATGACGTGTTTAACGGTCATCATAATTTTAAATTCTTGTAAGTTTAAAATATTTAGATTTTTTTTCAACCTATGAACATTTATATGCATTTATGAATGTATTATGTCATCTTTGCGTCAAATTACAAAAAAAAAAAAAAATCTATGGGGCTAAGAGTATATTTGATGTTATTCTCTCCTCTAACTGCCGTCATCAGTCTCACACATTTTTCTTTTTTTTCCCCCTGAAAGTCTTGATAACACCATCGTGGAGTTTTTCTTTTATTATTTCAACATATAGAATTGTAAAAAATATTTGTTGTACTCTCACATTCACTGCACTCTAATTTTACCCAACCATGACGCCATCCACCACTGAGAAACCAAATGTGAAAAGGCTAGTGGTTTTTAAAATTCATGAGTTTCCTTTTCTGTTGAACACAAAATAATATATTTTGAAAGATGTTAGAAACCTGTAACATTGACTTATCATATTAGGAAAACAATGGAAGTCAATGGTTACACTTAAAAAATTTTTTTTTTAAAACAACTAGTTATTTTGTGTTCATCAGAAAAAAATATATAAATTAAATAGGTTTGTGACAAGTCAAGAATGACAAAGTTTTCATTTTAGAGGTGAACATCCTTTTAAAACCAGACTAGTGAGCTAAACTCAAGTATAGGTTAGGCCTGTGGTCAGGCCAATTAATCACCCTAAATGATTCAAAATGATCTGTTCAACTACGAACCTTCCATTTATTGTAAATTCATATTGTCTGAATCAATATTGTTATAAAAGAGTGACATTATTTGTAGGTTTCTTCAGTTCCTAAAGAGGAACTGAAGTCTTGTAGTCTTGTAGGCAAACTTGATTCCACATAACTTGATTCCTCCTTCAGTTTAGGTGTGATTAAGGTAAATTTAAGCTGCCTGAAATCAATTTATAACATAATTGAACTAATTAATTGAACAATCATTTCACCTGTGTGGTTCTATGAAGTTAGGGGTCCTCAGAGAGCGCATTAGGAAAGTTTTTACGCTTTCCAACGTCGTACGTAAAATCGCCACGCTCCCTGCGTCCTCTGTGCGTCTCGACGCTCTTTGTGTTGAATGTGATCAGACAGCGAAACGAAACACACCGACTGTTGTCAGGTGCGTGGATCCACACCGACGCCGATCACAGTGAAACCACCGGCTTTTCCACAGCATTTAACGTCCATATCATCACCCCAAATATCAAATCAGGTGGGTGTTTGTTCGGTTTTCCTTATAAACGCGTATGTAATGAAAGCAGGGCGCGTTTGGTGCGCTGCAGTCCACTGCGGAACACGCGCATATGTGTGTTAAACGTGTTTATGTATGTTGTTTATGCGCTAAAATCTGCACATTAGGTGTTGAATACCTTATTAAACTACAATGTTAGAAGTAATTACTATAGGAACAATATATGTCATTCCTATGTCGCTCATACATGGCGAAACCATCGTACTTTGATGTACTAAAATGAATGTATCATGCTTTTAACATAGGTACTTCCAAGAATACTTAGGTGCTACAGTTATACATCTTTAAGAAACCGCCGTAGTATAGCGATGGGATGTCTAAACAATGTCATTAGTGCTCCTATATGACTTTATTATGGTACAGTACGTTAGAAAACCGTTGTTCAAAAAACAGATGTCTGTAAGGTAGATTAAAGTCAAAGTACTATGTGACATAACCAACACTTTACCGTGGTAACACAACAGCGTTTTCTTTAAAGTCGTATTATTAAGTAGCCTAAGGTAAAGTGTCTTGCTCAAGGGTAAATTGGTGATCGGATCAACGTCAGGTTTCAAACCTACAACATTTGGCTTGCCATCCTAGGCCTGTAACCTTTAAGCTACATCATTTGTTCTGCCATTCGTGTAATTATTCACAACTGTTTAAATGTAATTCTGGTATGGTGTTTGGTGGAGTAGTTAAAGAACTGAGGTGATAAACTGAAGGTTTTTGTGGTCGAGTCACAGAAATAGGCTACCAGTTCATAAAACGGGACTAGTGAGATGTCATATTGTCAGTTATGCTGAATAACCATATTGTACTTTTCTGTACTACTGTTTTTAGGAACTAAAGTAACATCATATCAGATCATGGTGATACAGTGATCTTCAGAAGTGCATTATAAAAAACCTGTGATAAACTGTCTTGCTCAAGTGTAAATTTGTGGTCGAATCCATCTTCTAGGCATCAAACCTACAACATTTGGATTGCCGTTCAAGGCCTTTAACAAATCACTAAAATAAGTATTTGGACTATAATTGGTTCAGTTTTTAAAATCATCAAATTGTATTCCAGGGTGTCTTTTGGTGTAGTAATTAAAGAACTGGGGTGTCAGACAGAAGGTTTTGGTTTTGAGTCCCAGAACAGTTTATGAAGCTCACTGTGTATACTAGCATAGCTACAATATATTGTAAGTGTAATTCTAAGGTGGCTTTGGTGACTGAATTAGAGAGCTGGGGTGTCAGATGGAAGGTTTCAGGGTTGAGTCCCATGACCATTGTAAAGGTAATGTATAGATGAGTGTATTTATATAATATGGTTTATTTGTAATTCTAGGCTGTATTGGTGTAGTAGTTAAAGAGCTGGGGTGTCAGACAGAAGGTTTTAGGGTTGAGTCCCAGAACAGTTGTGAAACCTACTGTATAGACTAGCATAGTTATATAATATGGTGTAATTATAGGTTTAGGGTGTCTTTTGGTGTAGTAATTGAACAGCTTATGTGACAAACTGAAAGTTTTGGGGTTAAGTCCCATATCAGTTTGTGAAGCCTATACTGTATATACCAGCATATTTATATAATGTCTGTAATCATAATTTTAGGGTGGCTTTGGTGTAGTAATTTAAGTGCTGAGGGGAAAAAGCTGAAGGTCTTGGTGTTGAGTTCCAGAACAGTTTGTGAATCCTATTGTATAAACAAGCGTAGTTCTTTAATATGCTGTAATTATTATTCAAGGTTGGCTGTGGTGTAGTAGTTAAAAACCTGAGGTGTCAGACAGAAGGTTTTAGGGTTGAGTCTCAGAACAGTTGTGAACCCTACTTTATTGACTAGTATAGGCTTATGGTGTATTTTTAGGGTGTCATTTGAGTACTCATTAAACAGCTTGGCTTAAGGTTTTGGGGTTGAGTCCCAGAACAGTTTGTGAAGCTGTATAGACCAGCATAATTATATGATGTGCTGTAATTGTAATTCTAGGCTGGCTTTGGTGTAGTAATTAAACTGCTGAGGGGTAAAACTGAAGGTTTTAGGGTTGAGTCCCATAACCGTTTGTGAGGAGTAATATATAGAGGAATTACCAACCTATGTCACACGGGTTCCTGGTTGCAAAAAGAGACCGGTTGCAATAGCAAACGTTGTGTTGTGCGGTAGGATGCCAAATTCCAAAGTCCAAAATTCAAAAACATATCTTTAACCGTACACCACACTGCTTTTAATGCCAACCGTATGGTTTTTGGCTAAAAGGGAGCTGAATAGAGTGACGACCTAATTAAAAATGCTAGACTCTGCAGTTCTCATTTCATATCAGGTGAGTTCATGTTATGCTGAATCATACACATTACTCATTTTTGATTGCAGCAATGATTTCAGCATAAAGAGTTAAATATGGTTAATTAAACTGGGACACTGAATGCTAAGAATGAAATGTAAAAATGTAAGTTCACATACCCTGCCTTACAGGTGCAGTTTGCTGTCAGAATGCAGTTTTGCTTGTTGATGAATTCCCAGGCCTTGTATAGCTCCGTCTTCTTTCCTTGTCTTTGGCTAGACAGAACCTCAGACAACAACAAACTCTGTCCCACATCGGATGTCATTCCCTTGCTGTAAACGCTAGTGTTCCTGTTTTTTTTCTGCAACCTCGTTGCGCGCACATCCTGAATGTTTACAAACATGTTATTTCGTATTATTATTACAATCTGAAGGTTTTAGAGTCGAGTCTCAGAACAGTTGTGAAGCCTACTGTATAAACAGGCATAGTTCTTTAATATGCTGAAATTTTAATTCTAAGCTGGCTTTGTGTAGTAGTTAAAGAGCTGAGGTTTCAAACAGAAGGTTTTGCGGTTGAGCCTCTGAACAGTTTTGAAGTCTACTGTATTGATCAGCATAGTTGTATAATATGGTGTAATTTTAGGGTGCCTTTTGTGTAGTAATTAAACAACTTAGCTGAGAAACTGAAGGTTTTGGGGTTGAGGCCCAGAACAGTTTGTGTTTTATTGATCAGCATAAGTATATAATATGGTGTAATTGTAATTCTAGGGTGGCTTTGGTGTAGTAATTAAAATGCTGAGGGGTCCAACTGAAGGTTTTAGGGTTGAGTCCCAAAACAGTTTGTGAAGCCTATAGACCAGTATAGTTATATAACCTGGTGTAATTTTAGGGTCTCTTGGTGTAGTAATTAAACGGTTTGGGTGAGAAACTGAAGGTTTTGGGGTTGAGTCCCAGTTTGTGAAGCCTGTTGTGTAGACCAGTGTTTCCCAACCCAGTTCCTGAAGCACACCAACAGTAAACATTTTCAACCTCTCCCTAATCAAACACACCTGAATCAACTCAGCAGAACATTAGAAAGGACCCCAAAACCTGACACGAACGGGTCAGATAAAGGAGACATACAAAATATGTACTGTTGGTGTGTCTCCAGGAACAGGGTTGGGAAACGCTGTAGACCTACGGTGTAGACCATCATATTTATGATATGGTGTAATTGTAATTCTAGGGTGGCTTTGGTGTAGTAATTAAAATGCTGAGGGGTCCAACTGAAGGTTTTAGGGTTGAGTCCCAAAACAGTTTGTGAAGCCTATAGACCAGTATAGTTATATAACCTGGTGTAATTTTAGGGTCTTTTTGGTGTAGTAATTAAACGGCTTGGGTGAGAAACTGAAGGTTTTGGGGTTGAGTCCCAGTTTGTGAAGCCTGTTGTGTAGAGCAGTGTTTCCCAACCCAGTTCCAGAAGCACACCAACAGTACACATTTTCAACCTCTCCCTAATCAAACACACCTGAATCAACTCAGCAGAACATTAGAAAAGACCCCAAAACCTGACACGAATGGGTCAGATAAGGGAGACATACAAAATATGTACTTTTGGTGTGCCTCCAGGAACAGGGTTGGGAAGGGCTGTAGACCTACGGTGTAGACCATCATATTTATATGATATGGTGTAATTGTAATTCTGGGGGGGGGGGGGGGGGGGGGGGTATGGTGTAGTAATTAAAGCACTGAGGAGAAAAACTAAAGGTTTAGGGCTTAAGTCTAAAAACAGTTTGTAAAGAGTAATGTATAGACTACACTGTAAAAAATGAATCTTGAGGCTTGTAATTTTCATTAAAAAAATTAATGTGGTCATTAAAAATAATGAGCATATTTTCTTTAAAAAATTGATATTCTGGATTTATTATAAAATATTAAGGAGATTTCGCTAATATAACTAAGATTTTAATTTTACTTATTTTTTTAAGCAAACTAGTGCAATTATTAAGCTTAATTTGAGAAACCAGTTAAGCTAATAAAATTGAGGAAAGATGGCTTCACGTTTATTTTAAGAAAATTCACTCAATTATGTGGATTTGATTGAGATGTTTGCATTTGAATCTCAACAACGGCAGTGATCAGACGACATTTTGAAGGAGCAGATCAACAGCGAGCATGTTAAGAGGTAAGCATTAACCGTTTATAATTTTATTGTCTTAAGTTGCCTAAGCTCTTTCAGGAAAGACACGTGCTGTTCAAACTTGTTCAGGAGCTTAGTATTTGCCATATGATGTATATAGGGATACACAGGTATTTTTAACCACCCATTCCTATTTGAAATTGATTTGCTTCAATGTTCATTCTGAATTATATAATGAAGTTGAATAAATTATTTGCATCGTAATATTTAACAGCAACGATCAGGCAACAGTTAAGCAGACGAACAACAGTGAGCTTGTTAAGTGGTAAATCTAAGCTAAGCTAAGTTAGCTAGCTATTCAATGGGGTTTATGTACAGCTAGTGCTTTTCCATTTCATAAGGATCCTTTTACAGCATTGCTGATGTAATGTAATGAACTGTGTTTATATATAATACTGTACATAAATACTAATATTTGTTTGCTTCATTTTTCAGATCAATGAAGAAAACGTTCGCAGAGTTTTCCCACTAAAGAGGAGCAGTTTATTGAGGCCGATTTTGATAAAGAGAATGGGTGCCATACATCAGGTATTTTTAATAATGTTATTTGTGTATTATTATTATTATTATTATTATTATTATTATTATTATTATTATTATTATTATTACTAATTTCTACACTTTTTTGCATCAGACCTCACATTAAATCAGGGATGAATCGAGAGATGTCGTCCTCTGTTGCTGGTCTATCTGTATGAATAAGAGGAAGAGCTCATCCAGGGGTGCAATGTAAGTGTCTCAAACTGTTTCAGATATTTATGGTCTTCAGAAAACTGCATTTTATATTTTTGCATGCTTTCAAAAAAATATATATAGCTCAAGCACTACATTGTTGAATGCACTATTCCTTGTATAAACATGGTTTGTTTTTATAAATGTCTGTACACTAGTATACATTTAAACACCCTGTCCATTATAAGTCAAAATACTTGTGTATTTGTGTCAGTCAGCAACATCTACTCAAACATTATGAAGAATTCCTGTTCACAGATATAAAAAAAAATGGTTTATTTCATTAATATATTTCCTTAATGTGTTTTAGTAAACCTTAAACATTTGAAATGTACAACTGCATCATTTCAATATAATAAACGTAAATGTTTATTTTACAGTGTGGGGATGCACAGAGAATTGCTGTCTGTCAGAGGGATGACCAACCATGAGGACTTCTGCATTGTCTTGGAGGATAAGTGAGTCATGGCTAGCCTGGAAAATCTAGAATCGCTGAATTGGATTTATACAAATATTCCACAAATTAAAATCACTTACAAAAAAATGAATATTAAGTTTGCAATACACAAATTCTGTCAAATATTGTCTAAAATGTGACTATTCCTACAAAGGAAAGTTGACAGGTTAGTTTTTTCCATGACATGGATAAAGGAATTTTTATCAGAGATTAACATTGCTGTATATTTTACATAGATTTGTTTAACATATTGTACCATTTTGTTATCAGTGTAACATGTAATAAAATGATATTTGGCCTAAATGTATTGTGTATGTATTTCATTATACATTAAATATTTTACATTTTATGAATGAGTAATTTTCAGTAATAAATTTGAGTAAATGGTGATTTATTTGCATATATTATAAAAGCACATTCCACTAATAATATTAAAATCATCATCTATCACTTAAAAAAACTAGTAATTTTCACATGATTATTTCAAGTGGTTTTTGTTAAAAAAAATAAATATGAGTAAATGGTGGTGGATTTGCTTAAATTATAAAAGCACATTCCGCTAATAATATTAAAATCTTCATTTATCACTCAAAACATTTAGTAATTTTCACATGATTCATTCAAGTGGTTTTTGCTAAAAAAATCAAGTCTTGAAATTTACTTAAAAATAATACGTGCAATAGTGTTACCACAATTTTTTTTTGTAAATAGCACATAAGATTTTTTACAGTGTAGTGTAGTTACATATTGTGCTGTTGTTGTAATTGGTATAGTGTGGCTTTGGTATAGTAAATAAAGTGCTGAGGGGACAAACTGAAGGTTTTGTGGTTGAGTCCTTGAACAGTTTGTGAAGCCTACTATATAAACTAGCATAGTTCTTTAATATGCTCTAATTATTACTCTAGGGAGGCTTTTGGTGTTGTAATTTAAGAGCTGGGGTGTCAGACAGAAGGTTTTGGGGTTGAGGCCCAGTCTGTAAAGCCTACTGTGTAGACCAACAGTTGTATATATTGTGGTGTAATTGTAATTCTAGGGTGGCTTTGGTGTAAAGAGATGAAGTGTTAAACAAGGTTTTGTTTTCATAGACAAACCAAATCATGAAGGCTATATACCAGCATCATGTATTAAAAGAGTTTTTGAGATGACATATTGAAAGTTATGAAGAATATCTTGCTTTTCCACATCATATATCACTTTCTTTCTTTGGGTTTCAAATTTCACTGCATAATTTATTAAAGCGTGCAGTGTTTTATAATTGTAATATTGATGTGTATCACCACAGAAACAATATACATGATGCTTGGCCATTTTAAAGTCACTTTTATGTATTTGTTCCATCAACAACCATGCTTACTGCATACTTTTGAGTACTTTTTATTGGTGTTAAGACACAAACAAAGTTGATTGGGAGTAATTATGCTGTTTCATTCAATTCCGAAGTGGCATTAAATTAAAAATGTGACAGTCTAAGTCTTAAGGTCAAGGATTTGTTCTAATCCGTAGATTTGATTACGCACAGTAGTAATTACTAGTAACGGCTTCCCTCTGAACAGAAGATTCCCTAACGTTGAAACTCATAGGATGGAGAAATGCATATACATAACTAGCACAAAGTCCATGTTATTACAAGTTTAGGAGTTGATATTTATTTTTATAACTTCCTGTTCTTGGACTGAGGCATGATGGACTGTAAATAGTCTGTCAGAACATCGTAAATCAAGAATCTAATCTGTGGCATCAATGAATTGCTGTTGACCTTGGCTCAGTCGATAAAACCCACACCTCGACTACACTGGCTACTTCTCCGCACTTTTTGCTGTATTTCATAAAGCACTCAGTATATTCAGACCTCTCAAACCTGTATAAGAGAAGCTTTATTTGAAGTAGTTTGTGGGTTGCTTTTGGGTTGGTGGAAAAAAAGGGCAGGAATTATACAAACAGCAACTGATTTCCAGTTAACAGTGGATCAACTGTTTTACCAGAAAAGTTGGTTTGTGTGTGTTTGAATGTGCAAATGACATGTTATCCAATCAGAATGAGACACTTTTGGACAGTTTGTTTTGAGGATTTCACCTCAGGCATTGACATGAGTGTCCTTTCTTTCTTGTTTTTTTTTTTTTTTTTTTTTTTTACTCTGAGGCACAACCTGAGTGACAGCACAGTCAAATGCATAGACATTTGTGTTTTCTTCAGAACCTGTTTTTAGAAAGATATTCTTGGGAGAGTTAAAGCGGACCTATAATGCAAAAATCACTTTTTATCAGGGGTTTAAACACAGTTGTGTGGTAGCAGTGTGCGATATTTCCAGCCTCTAATGGCAAAAGTTAATTCTATTTTTTATAATCACTTGATAAAAATAGTCTGCAGAAACACTTTGATTGACTTTCTCCCTTTGTACGTGTCATCAGAGGGGAAAACCTCACCCATTAGTCACAATCTCTTCCTCGTTAGCATAAACAGCCCTGAGTGAGAAGCAGCCGTCCGCCATTAGAGTTTTCCTTTGCTGAAGATAATGTCATCACCTAAAATGCATTTTAAATGTGGAGTTTTAGCACGTAATCTCCATAGACGACCTTCTTCTGAGCCACTTATGTTTTTCGCCGAGATAACGTTAGTCCTGTTTTGAATCTGCCACTATGCTGACACGTAGGCACTTGTAGCTCCGACCTCTTTTGTAAAAAGCACAATGTAATTTCAGTTTTAAAGTAACAGTCACAACAGTCAAATTTGGATCAAAGACTAAGAGGGCCAGTTTCGAAGAGTTCTAAAACATAATTTGTGTGGTATTTTGAGATAAAATGTCTTGCAAAAAGGGGCATAATAGGTCCCCCTTAAAACTGCATGTCCCGAAAAGCATTGCTGTGGCGGTAACTTTGGAAATCTGGTAGCTGTGAATTTTAGAAAAGATTTTTTGAGGCTTAAAACCGTTTCTGTCACCAACCGCACAATGTTTTAAACTCCAATACATTCTGTATTGTGAACATTTCTTCAACACAATTGTTTTGACAGCAGGCCTCTGCGGGAATAATTTCGCTTGCATGTGTAGTTTAGGATAAGGCCTTTTTTTTGGCCTGGAGTAAAGGGCTCGCTCAGTGGAGTCAAACTCTTGTGGAGTTTGGCTGTCAAATATCAGTTGCAATATTTGGACTGAAGCTCTTGTAAAAACTTCCTGATTGCATAATGCCCATATTCTGTGTTTTGATACTTTTTGAGAATTTTAATGTTGTTTGAATGCTATTGGTTGTCTGTTTGGTGAATTTGTCAGATCTTAAAGGGGAAGTTCACCCAAGTTCTCTCTCATTCAGGATATTAAACGCACCTTTTCTTAAGGAAAGCCTTAAGTGGGATTTTTAGGTAAAACTGTGGTCACTGGGGATTCAGAAAATTCAAGTGAACTGCTACAGATACTTTGAGAGTTGAGGAAAAAACACAGACAGGCTACACTACATTAATACCTGTACCTCCTGACAATATATTGAAGTCTTATATAGCAAAATGATCAGTCAGTGCTCTAAATGTCTAAACACAAATAGTTGCTTTTTGTTCTTGGTTATTTTTTTTGTGAGAGAGAAACTTGACTCTTAAAGGCATGTGATTGGACCAAATTCTGTCTAATGCAGGATGAGGTCATCAATATTTTTTGCTTATTTACCTGTTAGAGAAGAACTTTTAAAGTTTTAGGTTTGGAATGGAAATCTTCAATTTGAGTCTTTTGTTTTCTTGGGCGAGAGCAATTTAACCCTAGAAGGCATGTGATTGGACTGAATTTTGTGTTGTGCAGGATGAGGTCATCAATATTTGTTTTACTTCATTTCTTGTTTGAGAAGAACTTAAAAGTTAAAAATTCTAATTTAAAATTTAGAGTCTTTGTTTTTGTTTATTTTCTTGTGGGGAGATAAATTTTAACCCTAGAAGGCATGTGATTGGTCAGAGTTTGGTCTAGTGCGAGATGAGGTCATCAGTATTTTTTTGCTTAATTTCCTGTAAGAGAGGAACTTTACATTTTAAATTCAGAATGGAATTTTTTTTAAATTTGAGTCTTTGTTTTTTATTTTCTTGGGGGAGAGAAATTTAGCCCTAGAAGGCATGTGATTGGACCGAATTCTGTCTAGTGCAGGATGATGTCATATATACATTTTTTTTTCTTGAGGGGACAGAAATGTAGAGGGCATGCGAGTGGACAGAATTCTGTCTAGTGCAGGATGATGTCATCAATTTTTTTTGCTTATTTTCCTGTTTGAAAAGAACTTTAAATTTTAAATAAGGAATTAAAATGTTCAATTTGAGTCTTTGTTCTTGTTTATTTTCTCGAGATAGACATTTAGCTCAAGAAGGCATGTCATTGGACATAATTCTGTCTAATGCTGGATAACGTCATCAATATTTTTCATTCATTTACCTGTTAGAGAAGAACTTTTTAAATTGTAAATGCGAAATGAAAATTGTCTTTTGAATCTTGTTAGCTTGTTTTAGAATTTTCCAAAGGACACATTTGCCTTGCATGGTCATGTATGTCTCTATTGGTATATGTCATTTGCATGTATTTCCAAGGCATGGTTAATTTCTTTTGTATCTGGCATGAGTGACTAGACCAACCTGTTCCTTAAACAGACAATGATCAGAACAAATTCATTATCTTTTTTTTTAATGTGGGAAGCCTTAATAACAAAGACCAACGGAAAATGCAGTGGTGCATCTTGTATGTTAAATATACTTGCAAACTTGGGTTGTATTACAAACCTGTGTCAACAATTGCAGCCATAAATTAAATTTTACTCAACTACTTGTTATGTTTAAGTACAAATAGAGTGTAATGACTCTTTTTGTGACACTGTGCTAACATTGGCTGCTTAAACAGATGCTAAGACAAAATTTATTATAGTAATGTTGACTGGGTAAACATGCAAGATTCAACTCAGGAACTTGGATCATTGTAAAAGAATCATTACAACTAGAAATTGCAAGGCTTAATTGGTACTTGTATTAAAATTACTGAAAAAAGTAGTATATTGCTTTATTTGGAATCTCGTTAACATACAAAGAGGAATACTCGTTATGTTTAAGAACATAGTAAGTGATGGAGGCGGAAAGGATATGCAGTTTTATCAGAAACATAGTTTGTGTATGCTAATTTAATCAAGGCTAATTTGCAACTACTAAAGCACTTAACTGATAGTTAGCTGAACTGTGTGTTTGACAAGCATATTAACCCTTTGAATGTTCTCAGTACAGTACAATAACCTCTTTGACCATGTCCTAGTCAGAACGAGCGCTGGTGCCTATTGTAAATTATTCATCAGCATTTTTCCAAAGTTGTCCTATAGTTACGCAAGTTTCCGAAGAAAAAGGCTCTTTCTTTGTGTTCTAACTCTATTTCAGGCACAGTTGTAGTATTCAGGCCAGCGTTTCAACATTGAGGGACAAAACTGGAGAAATGGCATTCTTGATCCGAGATGCCGGGAACTCTGAAGAATGAGGATGTATATTCTTGTAAATTCACGCTATGTTGCAACAGTAATAATCATTTTGGTTAGATTCATCCATGTGTATTATACAGTTGAAGTCAGAATTATTAGCCCCCCTGTTTATTTTTCCCCTCAATTTCTGTTTAGCGGAGAGAATATTTCTTCAACATAATTCTAAACATAATAGTTTTAATAACTCATTTCTAATAACTGATTTATTTTACTTTGTCATGATGACAGTAAATAATATTTGACTAGATATTTTTCAAGACACTTCTATACAGCTTAGTGACACTTAAAGGTTTAACTAGGTTAATTAGGTTAACTTGGCAGGTTAGGGTAATTAGGCAAGTTATTGTATAACTATGGTTTGTTCAGTAGACAGTCGAAAAAAATTTGCTTAAGGGGGCTAATAATATTGACCTTAATGTTCATAAATTAAAAACTGCTTTTATTCTAGCTGAAATAAAACAAATAAGACTTTCTCCAGAAGAAAAAATATTATCAGACACACTGTGAAAGTTTCCTTGCTCTGTTAAACATCATTTGGTAAATATTTAAAAAAGAAAGAAAAATTCAAATGGGGCTAATAACTGGAGAACTTCAACTGTAGATGTAGTTTGACACTTTATAGGGTCAAGAAGCATATATTAATTTTTCTTAATTTGCAATGTAAATAATTATATATTAAATGCTCTTTAAATGTATATTTTATTAAAGGTAAAAAATATATATTTTATTCTGATGTTCTCCAATAACCAATGAGTGCCTTTTTATATGTGCTTTAAGTCCACATGAACTAGAAGTTGTTGCAGATTTTTATTCCAGTATGATGATGATGTGAAATGGAATATTAAGTAGGGGGCGGGGTTTTATTTTTGAGCTCCTCCTCTCTTATTTCACTTGCAGCAAACTGATGGTTTGAGGGGCTCAGCTAAAGGCTGATTTATACGTTTGCAAAGCTCCATGATTGGTTGGCTTGGTTGCTGTGACCAGTGTGGGCGGTGCTGAGAGCCGCGCGAACCCATTTGAGCGAGTGTTTACAAGTGTCGAGTCCCGTGAAGTAGCTCTAGATGGAAACCGTTGTTTTGTGTTTACCTCATGATTAAAGTTGTTGCACGTCTGCCAGTTCCCACCTCTGAATGAGCGGGTTTTAGCTATTTGTACATTAAGGTAGTGTTCAGAAAAAACAAAACATCCCTGAAGAAACTCGACACAAAGGAACATAACCTACTGCCAGATAGCGTTTCGGAAGTGTTATTGCAGAGGAACACGCACAGCATGCAAAAGTAGGGTTGTCATGAAACTGGAATTCGATACTAATTTTACATTTTAAAAACATCAATTTCCCATGAACATTTGAGCACTGTGGAGCAAGTTCTTAAACAGCGCTGATTTGCCATTTGTGTTTATGTGCTCAACAGAAATGACTGTAATTGGCCGTGAAGGTCATCGATTCACAGAACTCACCGCTGTTTACTGAGTGTAACCACAAATACAGGGAGCGTTTTAAAGCTGCGATTCATCAGCAAATTGCTTGTATGTCAGCTTATCGACAAACCAGCTGATCGACGTGACTTCAGTCAGTACTGACAGTACCGATTGGTATGGAATTCCAGTATCATGACAACCTATGCAGAAGTGTAAATGCACAACTATACACAAGACGGGCACCGTTGGTCACGCTGATCACTCGACGCAGAAGTGTAAATCAGCCTTAATCCGTCAAGCTAACATCATCAGGGAACATCCTGTCGTTCCAGAGCGGAAGCAAATTGTTCGGTTTTTTTTATTTTATTTTATTTTATTTTATTTTTATTTAAAAATTACCAAAAATAAAACTTACATGAATACCTGCCAGTTCATTTACTGAAGAGTTAAGATTAACAATATGTAATGCTAAAATAAACTTGGGCTTTAATGGAGTCGTATTGTTATACTGTCAAATGTAAATTAAAATGTAAGTCCAGATAGCCTTTTCCTTGGGAAAAGATAGCACAGTATGTTTGCTTATCTCGAGACCTAGTGTGTACAAAGGTCAAGCTTACATTGATATCTTCTGTTTTCAGAAAAAAAGTCTTTATTGCAACAGAAACCAAACTGTTAAACATATTCTTGTGGAATGCCCCATTTTTAATGTTATCAGACAACAATTTTTATCGGGACACACTTTAAATGAAATATTTTTAAATGTGAATCCATCTAAAATTGTACAATTTTTATCAAAAGGAAACCTTAAACCGTTTTAGATTTTTATCTTGTATATTATCATTATTATTATGATTATTTATGTATTTTACCTTTGTATATTATTTACTGCTGTTAATTACTTTTAATTGTTAGAATATTTTTTAATTATAGAATAATGGTATTTATAAAACATGTTAAACTTGATCTATTTATTTTTTACCATGACATAGCCATAAAAACTGAAATGGCAATAAAATTAAAACTCTCGCTCTGTTTTCAGAAAGAACATTTGCAAGCCTGTAATGCATTATAATGGTAAAGAATAACTATGAAAATGTCTGTAAATTGTTAGCAATTACACCCTAATCTTAGATCAAAACAACAATTGAGTTTATAGAAGAGCAGAAGAGTTCAACTTAATCCTTAAAGTACTTTTCAATTATAAAACTAAGTAGTTTGGCTCATCTCTGCTAATAATTTTGAGGGATTTTTAATAAGCGGTCTCTTGTTTTATTGGCAAGACTTTATACTGTTCACTGTAGTTACAGTCAGTTTATAGCTACAGATTAAGTTTAAGTTTTAATACAATCACACTCGATGTACATTTCTACCAGCAGTATATTCTTGAACAGTACGTCTGTGGATTAAGAACAAGCATGACTAAGATTTATCTTGGGTCTTGGCTGGTTTTGGTTGGTTTTGAATACTACGCAAATTAATTCTCCTATTTAGATTTCTTTAAAATGAAAGTGCTTTGTAATCCTTAAACAGAAGTGTAAGTTTCATATTAGAAAAGTTAGTATAAAACCATCAAAGTAGATTCCTACAGTCAGTGCTTTGTTGTTAGTATAAATTGAAAAGCCTGAGGCTCTTTTATAAAGTACAAAAACTGACTTAAGATTTGTCAAGATCTAATGTCAACAGTGATTATTACTGTATTTAACCCTGTTTAATGGTTTTATTGATATGAGATTTTAGTAATAGATAAACTAGTAAATGCAGAGCAAAATGGGTAAGTACAAGTAAATATACACCTTTTGTGTTTGTTTTTAGCAAGATTATCTAATTTGCTCACATTTTTTGAGTAACAATTACAAAACGTTAATTCGTCCTATTTTAAACTATTAAAATACCCCAAAACCAATATCGTTTTTTTCTTTAGCGCTTTAACAATGTAAATTGTGTCAAAGCAGCTTAACATAGAAGATTGTAGTAAATTGAAACTGAAACAATAATATTTTTACCAACAGGATACAATTTAATATTTAAACAATAACGGTCTGGATTAAGAACAAAATACGGCAAACAAAATGTTGAGTCAAATAGAGACCTGCACACACACGGGAGTACCACAGGACCCAACAGGCACAATTTGATGGATGAGTGCTGGTGGTATGTGTGGGTTGTGGGAGGATACAATTGTTTGCAGGAAAATTCCGCGCTTTCTGAAACCGTATTTTGCTCTTGGTCTAGTTAACCACTTGACAAACCAATGTTTATCACTATTTTGTTTCATTGCACAATTGTTAGCCTAATTCTACTGCTCTGACTGTATTTCTATGTTCTGAAAAACTTCTTGTTATTGTTTATGTACATCACTTTATTTAATGAAACTCAAATAAAGCTAAACGTATTTGTTTATTGTCAGTTTCTCTTTTATTTATATTTAAAATGGAAGCAAGTGAAGCAAATAACAGAGTAGCAGGGGCTTTTGAGCGGGACAGCTAGAATATTGCAGGGGTGAGTGGCAGGAAAAAAAACATTCTTGTGTGAGAGAGATAGAATCTTGCATCTTTTATTAAAATACCATGCAGCAATACTGGAATAATAATTTATGAACAACTTATTCAGATTCAAATTTCTGTATTGTAAGTAGAGGTTGCACCGACTCTGCCCGGACGCTTTTTGATTGACGTCGACTAGTCGCGCTGCACAAATCACGTAGTTTTACCTGACTTGAAATGACTAACACTATAAAATCTATAAATTTCTGTTATTGTTACATTCTTACTCGAACGTAGGGCTGGGCGATTTGGCCTAAAATCAAAATGAATAATTAAACATGTTAACTCCATTATGATTAATGAACGATTATTTTACTTAATTATAAAAAAAATTGCACTTATAGTTCACTGACAAGCGAATGTTGCATTATTAACGAAATGAAAGTGTTGACAGTGCATTTGTTTTGGACTGAAATCAGTCATTGGAAATGTTGCGTTGTTTTTGCGACGTGTTATGAGATCAAACAGCATGTGACTAATATTTGTCCTGCAAATAAATCGCAAATTGTGGTGCGTTGCAAAACATTTGCATCTTGTGTTGTATTGATGACGTCAACTCGACTTTGATAACATAAGTCAACTTACAAAAATCTAAAGCCGTTCAACCCCAACTTGTAAGTAACAATAACTTTTAATTATTGACACTATTAAATATTAACATTTTTATATTTACTTTAAGATGTTTTAGTAATACTTGAACAGACATTTTAATAATAAATATGCATTTATTATTAAATATATATTCAAATATTCGGAGCAAAATAAATAGTGCAATAGTCACTTTTAACAAAACATTTCTATGAAATAACCTATTTACATTTTCACAACCAGTACTTTGTAGAAATAATTGAACAAAGTTGGAGGATAAAGAACCAAAAAAGACTTAATTTTTGTCTCATTAATGTTATTATGCGTCTCCCTTTTCTGTAAATCACAGTATTAGTAATTTTCTGATATTTTTGATGTCGTCTTAATCATTTTTATCAGGATTTTACACAGTTTGTTTGAGTAACATCCAAGTACAGTTTAAAGTGAAGTCAATCCTGTTTTACCAACAGTGCTTTGTTGTAATAGTGAACAAACATAAACATTTAAGTGCTTACACCACAGAAAATAATGCGCAAGATTTGGTGACTAAAAGGTTTTTGCTTACTGTTTTGCAAAATCTTTGACTTATTTCACTGCAATTCTTACTATAGTAACTATTGTTCCAGCCACTCTCAATACCGATAAATGGGTGTGCAACTTTCTTATTGATAACTTTCTAACATATCATTTTTCGGGGACAGTATAGTCTTTGTTTGGTCATTTTTAAATGTGATAATGATATGATATATGAGTTGGCTATATTTATATATATATATATATATGTAATCTCACAGGGATTGCATCTAAACTTGCTTTATGTACTGTAAGTATCAGATTTAAGAAAGGAAAAAATAGGTCATGACCTGTTTTCTTTGTGCTCCTGTGGCAGTTTTTTTTGCTCTTTGTTGCTGTTTACTGTAAAATGTTCTGGTTTTCCATTACAAACGTCAACTATACAGCACTTAAAACATGACGTTTGCTGTTTGTTCTGAAATGACAGCTGAAATGTCACAATTCTTTAGTTTTCGGGACAACTTGGTGGTTTTATGTTTATGTTGTAAAATAAATTCGGTTATTTTAATCGATTTGTATTGAGACAACATAAAGTAATGTGTTGGACCCCAGCATTTTTACAGCACTCCAAAAAATATGTTTCCTATTTGTTCAAACTCCCTTTTTTTTTAAATGAGCTGAAACGACACAATTCTTGAGATTTCTTTGGGACGACTTAATTGTTTTATCTTCAATTCATTTAAATTTGTAAAAACCAATAAGTTACCTTAATTCCGTCATGTTGACCCAACACAAATTGATTGTGTGGAACTCCACGTTTTTTTTTATAGCGAGAGCAGGTTTTTATGTTTTCTCTGTGAGAGTGACAGATAAGTTGATAGAGGGTAGATAGGGAAAAGTCAGTAGATAAGTCTATAGATGGTAGATCGGGAAAAGTTAATAGATGGTAGATAGGGAAAAGTCAGTAGATGGTAGATGAGATAAGTAGGTAGATAAGTCGATAAATGGTAGATAAGAAAAGTCGGTAGATAAGTCTATAGATTGTAGATAGGGAAAATTCGTATATGATTGATTAAAAAAAGTCAGTTGATAAATGGTAGAAAGGAAAAAGTCAATAAATGGAAGATGGGGAAAAGTTAGACAGGTAGATAAGTTGATAGAGGTTAGATAGGAAAAGTTGGTAGATTAAGGAAAGTCAGTAGATAAGATAAGTCGATAGATGGTAGATAAGTTGACCGATGGTAGATAAGAAAAGTCAGAAGATAAGTTGACAGATTGTAGATAGGGAAAAGTCGGTAGATGATAAGTCGACAGATGGTGGATAAGAATAGTCTGTAGATAAGTTGATAGATTGTAGATGGGGAAAAGTCGGTAGATGGTAGATGATGATAAAAAAAAAAAAAAAAAAGTTAGTAGATAAGAATATTAGGTAGAAAAGTCAGTAGATGGAAAAAAAAATAACTTGATTTTGTCTTATTTTGCATTTAAAAGCGACTAAAATATTGGTTTGCCTGTTCTGTACACAGTAAAAAAAAAAAAAAAAAAATTTATTTTGCAATTTTAGCAAGATTTTATATAGTCAACTAATACAAAAATCATCCTCATTTAGTTTTCAACTATTCAATTAATCCTCTTTAGATTTTTGTTAATATTACTTTGGTAATACACTCAAAGAGAAAATGATTTATAGGATTTACTACTTTTTTTTTAAGGCAAGTATTTTTCAAACAATTTATTTGAGCCAAATTTAAACAAACAAATTAAGTTGAACATTACTAAATTTAATTTGTTTAAATTCAGCCCATATAAATTGTCTACTTGAAGTGTACATGAATAAACAAAAATGCGATTTAATTAGAAAATAATGAGCAAGATTTGTTCAAAGTAAATTAAATTGTAATTTTTTTTGTTGCTATTTTGTACAGCTTACTACACAAGACTTACTATTGTTCTAGCCACTCTTAATTCTGAAAAATGGGTGTGTACCTTTCTTATTGATAATTTTCGCCGAAAACGATGTATCATATCATATTTCTGGGACACTATGATCTTTGTTAAATAACTATGAGTTATGACATATGAGTGGGCTGTTTTGTGTGTTGAGTGTGTGTTTTGACCCCAGGGGTTGGAGATATACCCCTGCTAAATGCCAGTATCTGGTATTCTTAACCTAATGGAAAAATAGGTCTTGACCTGTTTTCTTTGTGGTCCTGTGGCAATTTATTTTAGCTCTTTGTTGCTGTGTGCTAAATGGGAAAGGATTCTGGTTTACCACTAGATGTGTCCGCTATACTGGGCAGGTTTTTATGTTGTGTGTGTGTGTGATTCATGTTGAAGAATGTGTTTATTAATTAATATTTTGTAGCATGTGTGGGATGTTTTGGGTGCGTCCAACATGTTTATTTTGGCAAAGAAAGGACGTAACCCTGTGGCTATCAGTGTGAATACTTGTTCAAGAGGTATCTCTGCTATGCAGTCCTTTCTAGCAATAAAAGACAAAATTCAAAGTCTTTCTCTTTTTGAGGGATTTCATAAGTGCATTACGATCAAAAACAGCCCTTTTCCTTTTTGTCTTTCTTTAGGCACTCGCGACTCCTTGTGAATAATTGATTTGTTTGAGTTCTTTTTCCTTTTTGACTGAAGTTTGTGTGTGGGGTAAAAACTTTCCGACATTTCTTAACACTGAAACTACCAGAATTGGATAACTATTCTTAGCTTTCTCATGTTCTCAAGACGTTATATTATCACGTCATATTTATATCTATTAAGATATTAATGTCTGTCGGAAAATTTTATGGAGTCATTACAATATTTGGTAATACAGGCCATAAATGTATAGTTAGGCTACTAGACCACCTGCGAAAGTCTGCGTTTCAGTTTCACAAGCAGGAGAGCAAGGGTTTTTTCTTTTACAGCACTAAAATGTTGTTTTGAAAGTGATGTATGAAGTAAACTTGTGTTTTTGCTATCAGACTATTATGTTTGTTTGTAGGAAGTTGCTAGGCAACAGAGGCATGCGTATTTAAAGTCATAGGGAAAGGGAGCAGACACCTGAAATGCATACGGTCATTTAGAGCTCTATGATAATTAAAGGTAGAAATACACTTAGCACTTTTGTGTTTTGTAATTTAAATAAAATGGCAACGTTAGCAATAAATATACACATATTTAGGAAAAGTCATGATATTAGAGAAATGTGGGTTTTATTTCAACAAAGTTAAGAAATTACAAAAATTAAAAATGGTCAAAATGATCACCTTGGTAGTTCTAGTTTTGAAGGGATAGTTCACACTACGGCTGTTAGTCAAAATTGAATCGCTTAGTCGTCATCTTCTTTGTGTTGGTCTTCTTGGTCGTCCTCTTCTTTGTCTTCTTGGTCTTAGTCGTCGTTATCTTCGTCCTTATGGTCGTCGTCATCATCTTCATCTTGGTCTTTATCCTTATGGTCGTCGTCATCATCTTCATCTTGGTCTTTATCCTTATGGTCGTCGTCATCTTGGTCTTTGTCTTCATCCTTATGGTCGTCGGCATCTTCTGCGTCTTGGACAACATCTCAGTCTTAGTCTACATTGTCTTGGTCTTTGTTGTCATCTTCTTTGTCTTGGTCTTCTTAGTCTTTATCTTTGTCCTTATCTTGGTCGTCATTGTCATCTTTGTCCTTACCGTCATTGTCATCTTTATCTTGGACATCAGTTTGGACTTCTCCGTCTTAGTTGTCATCTTTTTTTTTAATTAACACTTACTGCATTTTAGCAGTAAGAAGCTACAATACAGATTTTTGAGCTGAAGCTTGACTACAAAATTAAATCTCAAATCAAAATCGCAATTAGATTTTTTGCTCAAATCGCACAGCCCTAGTTCACACAATGATTTCAGTGTATTGTCAGGAGTCATGGTTATTTCTTTGTTTTATCTGTAAAGGTTGCTTTTGACTATTAAGGCTGAGACATACCAAGCCTACAGTTAGCTGTTAGGCTTCTTCAGGTTGTTGGTTAGCATCACCTCATGGGTTTAATGTTGGGAGTCATGGCCTGATTCAGTAAGTAAAATTGGCGTCAACTGAAGTGAGTGCTCTGATTGGTTATTCAGTAACGAATCAGAGCATGAGATCGAAAGCTGAAGTGATGTACCAAAGTAAACAATTCAAGCCAAGAAGGAACACACAGAAACCATCTGTAATCTCACTATATTTCTCAAATATTTCAATTTTTTTTTTTTTGCGATGATCATGATAAAATAAACGAGTAATATAATTTTTTTTCTGATTTAATTAAATCTTTCTCAGTCTAAAACATTCTGTCAGGATGCAAACATTTAAAGGTGGCTATAAAGATCGTAAGACCTAATGTGATTTTGTCGAACTTGGATAACCTATGCATTCAACACACAAATGTTTGGTAAATCAAATAAATTAAATTTATCACACCTCTCTGTGATATCGATTTTGCTTGTACTATTTTATAATTATATTTTTAGAGGTTTTTTTATTTAAGAGCTGAGAGAGGGGAAGGATGAGCATAGGACCTCAAGCCAGGAATCGAACTATCGTGCTTATATGTCGGCGCACTTAACCACTAGGCTATTGGTACCAACTTGCATCAAATGTTTTTACAAATTTGTATTGTTTGAGACTTTTAACACGCTACGATTTCTATAATGTAGAAAATGTTATTGAAAATGTGAAATATGGATGAAAATGAGTCATTTATACCATAAATTAATTGAATTAGACTCATTTTTACATTTAAAATAATTACTTACTGTCATTTAAATTTAAAACGCTGAAGAAAAGTTGATCTTCACCAAAGTTCTAGTTCAAATTTAGTTTATTACACAGTGTGCAATATGTTGTGCCGCATTTTATTTGTCAAAGTAACAGTCAGTAGTTTAATAGCTTTTATTCTCATTGATTTCGTATTATAAGATTTATTAAATTTGTAAATTGTTAAGCGCTTTCATTTGGTCACCACAGTTTAGATCATTTACGTAACATTTTCAACTAAAAATGTCTATTAAAATGTCTAGATGTAAATGTCTAAAATGTTTGGCTTTAATTCTTCGTTTTGGTTTTCTCTGTCCACTCCTCATTTAAAAACGTTAACAATAAAAGCTGTCTAATAGTAGAAGCTGAAGTGTTCTTACACTGACATTTATTCCTGCTATAATATCACCTCACCTGCAACAACTGTTTATTCAGGCTGTAACTTTTCTGCTGTCACTTTAACTCAAGGGTGTGTGTGTGACAGATTTGAGAGGGTTGTAAAGAACTGCTTCACGCCTTGTCTTTTTATTGGCGTATTTAACTTTATTCATTAAACAACATGGTAAATATCAAAGGTCACAAAGTGCAGTGAAGAGATTGGGCAACGTTTCTAAAACTGGAAGCACAGGATTAAACGGTCATCAAGGTTTCAACCGCATCAGAATGTCAACAGTTTGTGTGTATTTAGCCTTTGTGCCCGTATGATTTTAGTGGCGAACCTTTTCGCTGACTGTATTTAAATCTCTGCCCGAATGCAAACAAGCTCTGTTTGCGTTCATGTAAAACAGCTATTTGTCTTTCATTCTAAATCATATCAGTCCAGGTTCGCTTTTAACATTTCCGTCCTTCCCTTTGGTCTCCTTAAAGTGCCACCACATTGGTCTGTTTCATCCATTGATCTCTGTTTAATCCCATAACAATGTGAAACGCTAGAGACCGTATTATGACCCTGGATATGTGGTTATCCATTATGATGTCACAGTTGTAGTGGGGTTGCCTGGCAGCACAGATCGAACAGGATCATTTCATTTGCATACTTTGCTGTAGAGACACTGAAGTTATGTGCGTTCAATTTATATGCTTCTTTTGAATGGTTGCTAGGGTCAATTGAATGGTTGCTAGGGTTATTTAGGCAGTTTTAGGCTCTTGTGGATGGTTGTTAGGAACATCGGGGTTATTTCTAGTGTCTGGAGGGTGGTTGTTAGTGAAGTAGCCCTAAAATCACCCAAAACACCCTAGTAACCATCAACATTACTAGGGTGTTTTGGGTGGTTTTAGGGCTACGTCAGTGATTTGGTCACTATTAGGTTTTTCTATGGTAAATTGAGTGATTTCTGGGTAGTTTAAAGTGGTTACCGGGAGATATTTGAAGACATTTAGGTGGTTTACAAGTTAGGGTAACTTGAGTCGTTGCTAGGGTAATTTAGGCAGTATTTTTTTTTAACTTTTGAGGATTTTGTTGCTAGGGTCACTAGCTTGGGTGTAATGCTGTTTTTCTGTGATGATGGCATGAATTGTGTTTTGGGTGATGATCAGAACCTTTTTTTTGGTGGTTGCTAGGGTCAGTTTGCCGTTGTTTTTGTATATTTTTTGCATATTTTGGGTGGTTACTATCAGGGATCATATCAAGGAAATATTTGGGTGGCTACTAGTTAGGTTCACTTGAGTGGTTGTCATCAGATCGTCATGTATTTTTTTTGGGGGGGGGGGGGGGGGGGGGGGTTACTAGTGTCACCTGGTGGATGCTACTGGGTTTTTATTTTTTATTTTTTTTATTTTGTCATTTGAGTAGTAGCTTGGTTATCTGGGTCATTAGGTGAGGGTTAGCTTGATTATCTGAGTAATTTCTAGGATCTTATTGATAGTTTCTAGGGTCTTTTTTTGTGTGTCTCTTGGGGTCTTTTGGGTAGTTATTTGAGACTTGTGTTTTAACTGTTGTCATGTCTTGATTATGGTCACTTTACTTGAGTTGGTTGCAAGGGTTCTTTGGGTAATTTCTAATCTCTGTTGGGTGGTAACCATGCACATATCCAAGACCTTAAGGGTGGTTACTACCAGGCAAATATCTAGAGCATTTTTGGGTGGTTACTAGTTAGTCACTTGAGGGGTTGTCGGGGTCATCACATGGTTCATGGTTGTTGTTTTTTTTAAGGGTGGTTGTTAGGAATTAAAGTTGTGACCAGGGTCACCTGGCTGGATGTTATTTGGTTATTTTCTGGTGTCATTTGAGTGGCTGCAAGTTGAGTGTTAGGTTGGCCCGGGATAATTTCTGTGATCTTTTTGGTAGTTGCTAGGCCCTTTTTTGGGGTGTCTCTTAGGCTCTATTGGGTAGCTATTTAGGACATTTGGGTAGTAACCAATGTCATATCTGAGACCTTTTAGGAGGTTAGTGGTTAGTCACTTGAGTTGGTTGCAAGGATTCTTTGGGTAATTTCTAATCTCTGTTGGGCAGTTGCAAGGCACCCATCTAGGACCTGGGTGGTTACTACCAGGCTCATATCCAGGACATTTTTAGGTGGTTACTAGTTAGGGTCGTTTGAGTGGTTGTCGGGGTCATCATGTGGTTCATGTTTGTTTTTACGGTGGTTGTTAGGAATTTAAGTTACCTGGGTCAGCTGGGTGAATGATATTTTATTATATTTTTGTGTCATTTTAGCGGTTGCTTGGTGAGTGTTAGCTTGGCTCATATCCAGGACATTTTTGGGTGGTTCTAGGGTCACTTGAGTGGTTTTCAGGGTCATCAAGTGGTTCATGTTTGTTTTTTAGGGTGGTTGTTAGGAATTTGAGTTGTGACCAGTGTCACCTGGGTGGATGTTATTTGTTTGTGTGTCATTTGAGTGGTTGCTAGGTAAGGGTCATTTCTTGGATCTTTTGGTCGTTGCTAGGCCCTTTTTGGGGGTCTCTTAGGGTTTTTTTGGGTTGCCATTTGAGGCTTTTGGGTAGTAACCAATGTCATTTCTTGGACCTTTTGGGAGGTTATTGGTTTTAGGATTTGTTGGGTTTGTTGGGTGGTTACTAGGCACATATCTAGGTCCTTAAGGCTGTTTACTAGTTAGGGTCATTTAAGTGTGTATGTGTGATTACTAGAACCTTTTGAGAATTTGTTTACATGCTTTTAGACGTATTGTTTTCATTTGATCAAAGAAGTTGTATGTAAAAAAAAAGTTTGTAAGTATGATGTAAAAGTTTCATGTATTTGGTCAGTGCCTTTATCTAAACTCTGACTTTTCTTCTTCTTTCCAGTGTCTTCACTGTAATGGAGCTTCTTGTGGGCTTGTCTCTAGTTTGATTGACAACTCACACTAAAAGGAATGGACTACAGTGAAGAAAAGAGCGAGTAGAGACCACACCCTCAAAACACAATGAGGCTGAACTCGTCTTGAGTTGCCCAGACACACACTCCACACACTCACACCAACAAACTGACTCACCATGGGCTCCGTGTACATGTGGAAGTTGTCGTCCCAAAAGTTGGGTTTCTTCCTCGTGAGTTTCGGCTTCATTTGGGGGATGATGCTGCTTCATTTCACCATCCAGCAGAGGGCAACGCATGAAAGCAGCGCACAGCTACGAATGCAGATACTGGACCTTAGCAAGCGATACATTAAAGCCCTCGCAGAGGAGAACCAAAGCGTGATGGATGGACCCTACGTAGGCACCATGACAGCATACGGTAAGTCTTCAAATTGCGATCTGTCTGTTGAAAAATTGCAGTGTGAAAGTATGTATGTGTATAGTTTTACTTCCCTGCCATGTACAACTCCTCCAGCATGGCGAACTAAGAAATGTAATATCAAGATTGCAGTGTTTGCAGAATGATTGTAAACATGTCAACTTTAACCACACAGTTGTAGTTGACATCTCATTATTAATATTTGTTTAAAAACATCTTTAGTGTCAGTTGCAAGTTATTTATTGACTTTCCTTTTGCACAATATCTGTAAATTGGTTCAATGTGATCCAATCTTAACTTTATAATTGGTGTAAAAATGATGTACATGTATTGCAGTTTGAGAGATAACATTTGTTTTCCTGGTTGATGTCGAACCAAGGGTTATGTCGAAGAGCTTTGTCTTCAGTTGCGACTCTAATGTAGAAAATGCATTCACGAAAATGTACGATTTCGTTTTTTTTTTTTTTTTTTAACTGTCCTTTCCAATCAATTGTCAATCAACCACAACATTACGTAGTTACACTATTCATATTTCTGATTTTTATTTTATAATATCAAAACAGTGTTTTCGTAACTAATAAAAACAGTTTTGTCGAAAATAAGAATTGCAAAAGCAATATACTCAAAATAGTGAAATTATCCATTCTTAACGCAACTTTCCATTCTGATCGCATTGTTTTATAGTTGACGTTTCTTCATCTACATTTCTTTTAATGTCTGTTTGTGAACGTAAAAATCGTTGTTGCAAATCTCAAAGTCACATTTGTCTAGTGTGAGGACTGCAATTATACGATAGCAATAACTAAAAAGTGATTAGTTTTGGCCTGCTCCAAATCTAACACTGTACATTTAATCCAAATTGTTTAATATACCAGCCATGTCTCCTTTATTTGAAGTTTTTTTTTTTTTTGTTTGAGAGTGATGAAAATATTTGTCATTTGTCGCAAACAATGAAGCCACTTTTGTCTAGTGTGAGAATTGCAATCACAATATCTCCAAAAAGGTTAAAAATGAGTAATTCTTGATGATTTGTGTCAATAATAACAATTTGTGTAAAGATTACATTTCTTGCATAGTCTTAAAGTTAACGTTTTCTGTTTTAAATTTGGGAATGCCGTAGAACAATTGCGATCATCTAATGTATGAAATGCAATTATATAATAAATTTTGATTAAAAATTGTATATTGTTAAAGTAACGATTGTTGATTGACAACAAAATGTTATAGTCACACTATTTGTATTTATCTTTTTTTTTTAAACAAAATTTGTGTTGAGATTGCATAAATTTGTTGTATAGTTATAAAGTTTGCATTTTTTTTATTTTTTATTTGGGAATGTTGAAGATCTTTGCCGTCAGTTGCAATAATCAAACGTAAGAAATGCAATTACATACAAAGTTTTCTGAAAATGGTCTATTCTTAAAGTAACGATTGTCGATTGACTACAAAATGTTATAGTCATATTATTTGTATTTCAATAATTTGTTTAAAGATTACATAAATTTGTTGCATAGTTTTAAAGTTAATATTTTCTTTTTTTTAAATTTGGAATGTCGAAGATCTTTGCTGTCAGTTGCGATCATCTAGAGTAAAAAAATGCAATTACATACGAAATGATCTAAAAACTGTCCATTCTTAAAGTATCGATTGTCGATCGACTACAAAATTTTATAGTCACATTATTTGTATTTCATGTTTTGTTTTTTTTGTTTTTTTTCCGAAACTTTATTATTGTTTTGGTAGCTAATAAATAGTTTTATTGAAAAACAATAATGATCACTATATCTGCAAAATTGTAAAAAGAACGTCTTAACATAACTTTAAATATCGACGCATTGTTTTATAGTTGACTTTGTATACATTTCTTTAATGTTTGAGAATGTAAAAATCACAACAATGAATTCACTGTTGTGAGAACTGCAACAAGATTAACAAGTAACGATTCTTAAAGTTGTTGTAGAATTTGCCACTAAACCATTTTCAAATACTGGATGTGAAAGTTCCAAATATTTTCTACTCCACTTCCAGCCTTCATTTAAAGTTGATATGAGGCATTAAAAAAAAGCCTTGAAGAAAAGCTGCAGGAATCCCAGAAACTGCAGGAGACTGGAACATTGCAGATGCGCCATTTGCATCCATCAGTCCGTTTGAAGTGTTTTTTTTTTTTTTTTTGTTTTTTTTTTTCAAAATCAGCTGCATAAATCGACAAGGTAGCTGCACTACGACTTGTCATATCTCACCTCCCTTTTTTTCCCCACTGCCTCTTTTATTCTATATTTAGCTCCCATGATGGCACGAGGCTGCAGCTGAGAGGTGATGACACACGGAAGTCACGTTTGTGTTCGGCCTCATCCATAACAGGCAATGTTTAAAGACTATGAAGAAAAGCATCAGCTGTGTCTGTTTTAGCCTTTCTCTCGGTACATCCGTCGATAACTTATTCATGCCGCTAATAGAGCCGCTCCATTGGGCAGGAGGCCTCATTACGGCCCACAGATGACTATCGATCTACAAGCAAAGAAGACTCCCACAAAACTGATTTTTTTCAAACAGAACGTCCACCTTTTTTAGCACTAAACAACCTATTTTACCGGTGAATGAGCAATATGTTGTGTTTATTGGGTTTGAGGTGGTCCAGGGCTAGTTGTATGGAAGTAATATGATCGGACTTTGGCCAGGGGATTGGATCAGATCTTGAACTAACTAAATAAAACAATAAATAACTAACTAAATAAATAAGTAAATGCATAAATAAATAAATAAATAACTAAATAAATAAATGACTAAACTAACTAAATAAATAAATAACTAAATAGCTTAATAAAAAAATAAGTAAATAAATAAATAAATCGCTAACTAACTAAATAAATAAATGACTTTAACTAACTAACTAACTAACTAACTAAAATAAATAAATAAACAAATAAATAAAAATAAATAACTAAATAGCTTAATAAAAAAACATAAGTAAATACATAAATCGCTAACTAGCTAAATAAATAACTAAATAAATAACCAAATAACTAAATAAATAACTAAATAAAAATAATAAATGAACAAATAAATAATAAAAAAATTAATAAATATTTATATAAATAATAAATAGCTGAATGAATGAATGAATGAATGAATGAATGAATGAATGAATGAATAAATAAATAAGAAAGAGTATGAATTTGGACTAGATCACCAAATCCAGATTAGATTTTCAGTTTGTGTCTCAAAACAACAAAATAAACTAATTGGTTTTGCATTGCAATGCAGATTTGTTTTTACAAAATTCTGTGCAGAAATAGCTAAAAATTGAGGATTTTGTAATCCAGATAACTCCGTTCCAGATTAAACCAGAGCTTTGAGATGCCAGAAAGAGGACTGTTAAGTTTCTTATGTAGGAGAGTTTATCCTGGTGAAATGTCAGATGTGCAGGATGTAGACACAGTAACTTTATCAGGAACAAATGCCACAGCTGATAATGCTAATCAAGGCCAATGCCAACCAGTGTGAAAAAGTACTTCAGTAGGGGTTCATGGTGGTTTAACTGGAAATAGATTTAGATAATTTATAAATAAAACATGAACACAATGTGTGCATTCAAAAATAAATAAATAAATAATATATATATATATATATATATATATATATATATATATATATATAAAAAGCAAAAATGTTAAAATAGTGTTGTATTGTTTTAGTATCGCTCACCTGTAATTTAATTAAAAGCTCTCAAAAGGAATATTCATTTTGCTACTTTGTAATGTTGCACTGTCTAAATTCATTTTCACGTCTGAAGACTTTCATTTTTAATACAGTTTAGATGTAATAAAAATCTTTACAAAAATACTGAAAAAACATGAACACAATGCATATGAATTACAAATAATCACAGCAATTCAAAATGTCAAAATATGATCATAATACGGGCACAATGACCTCACCCATAAAGTAAATATGCTCCAATAGAATGATCTCATACTTTCCATTAATTTCCTGACATTCACTGTAGAAAATGCAATACTCAATCGATTTGTGTAGGGACAACAGGAATTAATTAAGTTAACATTACAAATTTTAGTGGATTGAACTTGAAACAATTAAGTTGTCCCAAAATAATATCAAGAATATCAAGCTCAGTTTATATTAGTAGTTTGAACAAACAGCGGAAATCTTTTTTTGAGTGTTATTATCAGGTGAATTTGCCAGATGCACTTAATGAAATCTCGCCGAGGGAGCGTTCATGTCCACCAAATAATTTTTAGTGCTGCAGAAACATGAGCGCTAAAAGTTCTTGTGTATTTATTTTTTTCCTCCGACTAACCAACCAATGAAAGTGTACCCGACCAAGCCTGTTCTGGGGTACGTTTTACGTTTTCTGGTAGGTTGCAAGTTCCGTTGTTACAAACCTAGTTCGTTAGCGTTTCCCAAATCCATCGTTCCAACAAACATTTGCAAACTGCGTCGCAAACTTGTACGTTTCCAAGTACACTTCTAGAGCTATGTTCTATTCCGAGTTATCCCCCGTATGCCCTATTCATTTAGAACGTTCCAACATTTAAACTTGAAATGATTAAAAAAAATCATTAAAGTCATCTCTCTTAATTTGCTTTCAAACTATTTTTACAGTTCAGTTTTAGTGATCTTCATATTGATAATTGCACTCTCGTAGTGCACCTTTAAAAACATTTTAGCTATTTTCAACACAGCTCATGACAAAAGCAGTAACCTTTAAACAATATCCTACATAATAATAATAATAATAATAATAATAATAATAATAATAATAATAATAAATATATAATAATAATAATAATAATAATAATAATAATAAATATATAATAATAATAATAATAATAATAATAATAATAATAATAAGTATTATTAATAAGTAGGATTTTTTTTTCTTCATAGTCTACTATAAATTAAAACCATTAGCCTGATGACTTGTATAATTTATATATGAGATTATAATATGTGTTAGCTAAGTGGTTTTATGTTTCAGAATAGAATATGGCATATTCTCTATAATATTTGTAATCGAAACATTGGCTCTATATGTGCCATTTATATTCAAATTAATATGGAAAGCGAGTGCATGTTTTTACCGAAACTAATATTGGACAATTTTTTTAATGCGTGTGCGTGTAAAACAAGATAATTTGCACAAATTATGGGGGTTTTTGTCTACAGAACTTCTCCACCCCGTTTAGAGCGTCATTATGGACGTTTTATGTTATAATTAACGTGGTTCAAACAATAGATCTGCGACAAAGCAACTACGTTTTGGGAAACACTCGTCACTACATTGTTCTTTTCCCAAACGATGCGTCATACTATGATAGTTCAGCCTTGAGTTATGTCGTTGTTTGGGAAAACACCCATGGTTGACTAGTGACTTGTCGACTATTAGAGGAAACACACCCTATACATGCATACAATACAATAAACAATTTGCGAATGTTAAATGCACATTAGAGCTGCACGATTCTGGCTAAAATGAGAATCGCGATTTATTTATTTATTTATTTATTTATTTTTGCCTAAAGTAAAGGTCACGGTTTTCTCACGATTCTGTAGATGAAAAATAAAGGTTAATGAGTGGGCTATTATTGTTGTTATTCTCAAACGTAGTAAAACAGCAATAGGCTTTGTATAGCTGTAGTGTTGGTTAAAATGCTAAATTTTGTATAGACTTGGAATGGCGGATTTGAACAGACTTTAGATTTGTCCTGGTCATTAATGCTGATGATAATTCTGGTGTTGAATTCTTGTATTTGAGACATATGCTCAATCTGTAATTTTCCGCTTAAAATATGTCACTGACGTGATTTTCGTGAATACAGAAGACTGGGTGGGTATTTTTGCATTATGGCGGGTTTTGGATACTTTTTGGGCTGGAATCAGTCAGCTACATCTGGCAACACTGTGTGCGTTTTCGTTTTCACTGTTAAGAGCGGTTCACTTCCCGCACGGCTCCCAAACGATCACTCTGTGCCACAAACTGAATGTTATTTACTTTAGTACCTGTTATTCACAGCATATGCAGATTCTGTTCACTGAAGTACACTTCATTCAGAGGCGCGGGCCTGCCCTCTCTGTGGTAACAGCTGACGGTCAGCTCACGTCACGTGTGATTGGTCGCAAATACATTACATGAAGACAGAAATGACATTTTTGAGGTGAATTGTATCTTATAAATACAGCATGTGGATCTTTCAATACCATTTGGAGGTGTCCACGTTGCTGAACAACGTATGTAAAACAATGTGGAGACTTGTGCGGCCACCATTGCTTCTCTGCTGAACTTGAAAATATGATTGACAGAATTGTAGAAATGCTGGATTAAGATCGTCTAGGGGGTGGAATCGAGATCGCGATCTTTTTACGATTAATCGTGCAGCTCTAATGCACATATTATTATACAATTCTATTCGTTTTTGGCTGGCATCCCACTGCAAAGCTTAGTTCATTGTGATACCACATTCCTCTCTCAACCAGAGATCTGTTCCAGTCTGACCTGTTAAATTCAACCACCATCCCATCCATGATGAAATCTGCTGTGGCTTGAAACAAAGCAGTCTACATGTTTCATTGTGCAACTGTAGCTAGACCTACAACCAAGCATTCCACTTAGTGTTCTGCTTTTCCAGTAAACCAGCTGCCTTTTGTTTGTAATGTGGGTCTATAGATCTCTCTATATGTAATCTAATCTTGGTCAGTGTATTGTGTCCTGTCTCTGAGGCTCCAGGAAATGCATTAATGTTAATGCATCCCGTTTGCAGTTAATAAGTCAGATGGACAGACAGACAGGTGACACCCAGAAATGATTAAACCGGGCCGAAGCGAAAGATCAATTTGCATTAGCGTGAAAGTGAGAAGTGGAGCTGGAGAAAGAGATGGAAATGGTGGGTGTAAGGTCAGATGTGACTCACCGTGGTAATATGAAGAGTAAAAACCCAGATCCAGCCCCGGGGCTCTGTAGTCTTCCAGATCTGGGTTAAAGACGTCTAAAGGTCGTCGTCTTTTACGGTGGAAACCATTTATAGATTTCTTTTGTGTGACCAAAAGCGTAATTTTTTAGAAGTCAAAACATGTTAGTCAAGGGTAAAAATGCTAACCGCTAATGCTAATTCATATTAGCATCATATTAAAACATGCTCGCAACATGCTTTTTTATGCTAGCAACAATTACACTTTGACACCTAACAATAATAAGCCAAGAAAGCTAATTGTGACTCTTCTTGGGTTTTCCAAAACATGTTAGCCAAGAGTGAAAATGCTAACTCCTAAATGCTATTTTATGTTAGCAACATGAAAACAGTGTACATGCTAATTCATTCTAGCAATACGTGTAGATTTTTTTTGTGACAAAAGCATAATGATGGTGCTGAAAAAAGGATCTTGTGTGCTAGATTGTTTGTTTTCCTTTGCGGTTTAATGTTAAAGTACACTGTTGATTCTTCTTGACACCTAAAAATAGTAAGCCAAGAAAGCTTATAATGACTCTTGATTTGACATGTCTGATTTTCTTGCAATTTCTTGTTTTTTTTTAAGTCAAAACATGTTAACCAAGGGTAAAAATGCTAAACTTAATGCTAAATCACATTAGCATCGTATCAAAACACTCGCAACATGCTATTTTATATTAGCAACATTAAAACGGTGTGCATGCTAATTCATTCTAGCAATACGTGTAGATTTTTTTTGTGACAAAAGCATAATGATGGTGCTGAAAAAAGGATCTTGTGTGCTAGATTGTTTGTTTTCCTTTGCGGTTTAATGTTAAAGTACACTGTTGATTCTTCTTGACACCTAAAAATAGTAAGCCAAGAAAGCTTATAATGACTCTTGATTTGACATGTCTGATTTTCTTGCAATTTCTTGTTTTTTTTTAAGTCAAAACATGTCAACACAAAAATGCTAAACTTAATGCTAAATCACATTAGCATCATATCAAAACACTCGCAACATGTTATTTTATGTTAGCAACATTAAAACAGTGTGCATGCTAATTCATTCTAGCAATATGTGTAGATTTTTTTTTGTGGCAAGTATAATAATGGTGCTGACAAAATCTTATATGCTATATTATTTGGTTTTCTTTGCATTTAATGTGAAGGTACACTGTTGATTCTTGTTCTTGACATCTAAAAATAATAAGCCAAGAAAGCTAATTGTGATTCTTTATTTGAAATTTTCTTGCCATTTCTTGGGTTTTGTAAGTGTAAATGTGCTAAAAAAGGGTAAAAATGCTAAATGCTAATTCATGTTAGCATCATATTAAAACATGCTCGCAACGTGCTATTTTATGCTAGCAACATTAAAACTTTGTACATGCTAATTTATTTTAGCAATGCTTAGATTTTTTTTTGTCTGACAGAAGCATTATGAGGGTGCTGACTCAAGTTATGCTATGAAAATAAAATTATAAAATAAAAAATAGAAATGAATAGCAACTAATGTTGTTGTTGTTGTTGTTGTTGTTGTTGTTGTTGTTGTTGTTGTTGTTGTTGTTATTATTATTATTATTATTATTATTATTATTATTATTAGCATTGAAATACAACATAAAACAGCGGTGAATATAACTTTTCAGTAAAAGGGATTAACTCTTTTATGTGTTGTTTATATTTTCTCTCAAAACAAGTTCATGTTCTGATTGCATTTTTTGTTATTTCTACAAATCTTGTTTGTCTTCTAGCTTGTCGATCTGACAGAGGAAAAAAAAAGCCAAAAATCTTTTGTAAAACTGTTAATCTCGCATGCTGGTTGTGCAATATCGGCCCATCCTGAAGGCTTTAACTTCTCTCGGAGAGATTTAGTTCAGGGAAGTGTGATCATAATGTCATGACGTCCTGCTCTCTCGCTGACATAGAAATATGGATTATACCCTCATGTCTCCATCTGTCAGGAAAAATCCAACCGGATTTGGACTATATTTTGAGCCAGAGAGAATGAGTGGAGTTGCACACACTCGCAGCAAAGTTTACTCCCGCATTTTTGCATGAGAAAGATTTAGCAGGATGGGAATTGGAAAAATTAGGCCAGATTTCAAATGTATGTATGTATGTATATGTGTGTATATATGTATGCATGTATGTATATGTTTACATATCTGTAATAAAAAAGCAAAATTATATATATATATTTATTTATTTATTTATATGGATGGATGGATAGATGGATGGATGGATGGATGTGTGTGTGTGTGTATGTGTATATAGATAGATAGATAGATAGATAGATAGATAGATAGATAGATAGATAGATAGATAGATAGATAGATAGATAGATAGATAGATAGATAGATAGATAGATAGATAGATAGATAGATATTATATATATATATATATATATATATATATATATATATATATATATATATATATATATATATATATATATATATATATATATATATATATATATATATATATATATATATATATATATATATATATATATATATATAAAAATAAATAAATAAATAAAATGTTATTTTATTTTTTAGTTTTTTATTATTATTATTAATTTTTTTATTTCTTCTGCTGGATATTCTATTTTTTTAAGACATAACATGAACAAATATTTTGAGGCCTTTTGAAATGTGTTACTGGAAACCTGTTTAACAGCAAGTTTGTTCTTCAACCATAAAATGACGTCTCCCAGAACTCTCTTAGAGGAGAAACGGACCATGATAAAAAAATTGCTCACTCTTCCTACGATTTGATTCTTTTGAGAAATGAATCAATAATTCAATTCTGCAGAATGAGTCTTGTGATTTTGATTCATAATTGTGTTTGTGTTTCATTGCACAGCCTTCTTTTTGTTCTTGTTTTTCTCTTTATTCAGGCGTAATCATTTTTTGCAGTTTATTATCAAGATGAACTGGGGTTATTTAGTTTATGAATGGCTCTTAATCCCTCTTTTGTGCAGGAAAGTCCTATTTTAGATGGACCATATTACATTTTTTTTTAAAATGGTGCTATAATCGAACAAAGTTTGTTTATATGTGTATGTATAGATGCACATATATAATTGCATATTCCATTGTGTTATTCATAAACAGTTTATAGTATATTCAGGTCAGGACTTTGACTAGGCCATTCCAAACCTCAATTTTCTTTTTCATATACAGCAAATGAGTACAACCTAATAGATTTTTAAAATTAATACTTTGTCTGTACAAAAGCCAAAAAATCTTTATATGAGCATGCACTCATTCGTGCTGTACACTATAAAATTTTCACTAGATAATTATTCAAACTAATCAAGTCTGTACATCATATTCTGTCATGCAGATCTGAAGAAGACTCTGGCTGTACTTCTGGACAATATAATGCAGAGATTGTCCAAGCTGGAGTCTAAAGTGGACAATATCATGTACAACGGCACCAGCGCCAACCTGACCAACGGCACTGGGACTCCCGGACCAAACCCCGTCAACCCGGAGAAAGTCAACGTGGCAGGTACAGATGCTGTTTCTCCTCATAATTTACTCTCTGCGCTCGAATGTTCTCTGCTAATCTCACTAGCGAGCACTTCAGCACGTCTGTTTCTCCTTGACCGCCCGCTGTTTAAACACAACAGTCTTTACACATCATGACACACACTCTTCTGTGCATCGCACACACACACAGACATGGTTTTCTTTCACAGTTCCTGCACTCTTTATTGGGTCCCATTGATTTTTCCTTCAGCTTCGAGATGATTAATGACTGTTTGTCGCCATTGATGGATACAGTATGGGTGGTTGCTTTTGTAGTTTTGCCGGTTTTGTGTTTATAATACCACATCTTTAAAAATTTACCATATTATTACTACATTTTCTTGACCAAAACCATTGTTGTAACAGTACTCCAATGCTAATGCTGATGCTTTGAGGTATTACCACAGTAATACTGCAGTTCCCTGCTAAAAAATCTAGCTTAAACCAGCCTAGGCTGTTTGGCTGGTTTTAGCTGGTCGACCAGCCTGGTTTTAGAGGGGTTTTGGCCATTTCCAGGCAGGTTTCCAGCTATTTCCAGCCTGGTCTTAGCTGGTCAGGCTGGAAAATGACCAGCTAAATCCAGCTTGACCAGCCTGGTTTAAGCTGGACATAGCTGGTTTAGCTGGTCATTTTCCAGCCTGACCAGCTAAGACCAGGCTGGAAAGGTTGGAAACCAGCCTGGAAGTGGCCAAAACCCCTCTAAAACCAGGCTGGTCGACCAGCTAAAACCAGCCAATCAGCCAATCAGCCTAAACTGCTGGTTTAAGCAGTTTTTTTCAGTAGAGTTTTTAGATATTTATAATGGTAATACCATGTTTTAAATTGTTTGCTAGAGTAATGTCATTTTAAAAATGCATTTCGAAATAATATATGCCAATAATAATAGGTGTAAGTTTAGTAAAGTAGAATCACTGTGTTTCTGGACCATTGGTAAAAGTACTATTAAAACACGAAGAAATACTATGGCTTTTGGAGCTATGCAATGCTAACACATCGAAGACAATGCTATTGCTAATATTTTGAGGAGTTTATCACAGTAACACTATGATTTGTGAATACATACAATGTCAATACTATGTTTGAGATGCTATCTCAAATATATTACTTTTGTAGTGTTGCCATTGAATTTGAAAATGTTTAATGCTACTTGTACTACTACTGAAATGCCTTGTTTCTGTACATATCAGATACATTTGCAATATGTCTTTGAATGTTTAAAACATTAATACCACGTTTTCTTATCCAAAACCATTGGTAAAAGTACTCATACTATTTTAACACAAAGAAGTACTGCTAATACAATGCTAATGCTAATTCTTTGAGGTATCACAGTAACACTATTATTTGTTGGGATATTTACAATGGTGGTAATACCACATTTTGAGACATTTGCCAAAGTAACACCATGATTTGTGAATATATACAATGCTAATACGATGTTTTGAGACATTTAACATGGTAATACCATGTTTACTGTTGTAGTTTTGCCATTGAATTTGAGAGCTATGGTTTGGGTGGTAGCTTTGTAGTGGCTTCTATTATTTGTTGGGATATTTACAATAGTGGTAATACCACATTTTGAGACATTTGTCAAAGTAACACCATGATTTGTGAATATATACAATGCCAATACGATGTTTTGAGACCTTTAGCATGGTAAAACCATGCTTCCTTTTGTAGATTTGTCATTGAATTTGAGAGCTACTGTGTATTTTGGGTGGTAGCTTTGTAGTGGCTTCTGTAAAATGGCAATGCAGTGTTTCTAGACACAACAGTAATACCATGTTGTTTACTGTTTGTAGTGTTGCCAACAAGCGCTACAATATTGGCTATTAGCTTTTTAGAAGTAGCTCAGTTGTTGTCCATTTTATGTATGAAAAGTGGAACTCTAAGCTATTTTTCATTTCTTTTGGGATCATGTTCAGCTCTAGAATAGATGGTGTTTTGATAGGGTGAATTTAGTTCCGCTAGTTGCTTTTTACTACAATTTTTGTTTGTATGCTAATTTAGCATTGCTTCAGATTGTGGAAGTTACAACTGAGTTAATATAGCTTGAATTGGTCGAAGCTTGACTTGGCAGCGTTGTCGTTTGATTGTGAGCTGCACGTGTGTGTGTCGTCTCTAGGCTCAAAGCCATCTGTCTCGTTGACCAGATGACTGAAGTCAATGTCATACTATGGTTATTTGGATGTTTGCCATGGTTAAACTAGTGTTCATGAGGTGCCATGGAAAATAACAAAGTAGAGTAATATTATTTGTTCTAGCAGGGTAATACTATGTTTTTAAAACATATTTCCTGCATTAAAATATATCTATACTGTAGTAACTCAAGTGTAAAACAAGTAACATGCTACACAGCACAATGCTAACATTTTTTTAATGAATATTTAGCGTTTACATGTACAAAACCATAGACTTAAATACATTTACCACAGTGAAACCATGTTTTTGTACATGTACAGTTATAACACAATGCTTTTAGAGGATAGATTACCAGAAAAATTACAAGGTTTTTTGAATATGCTATACAGCTATGTTTTTAGTCAATTGCCACACTAACATCATGTTTTTTTTGTATGTATGTGTAGTTATTTTATCATGAATTTTGACTATATCCCAGGGTAATGTTATGTTTTTATGTCCAAAACCGTTATATTACAATAGTACATCTACTTTTTTTGTTATCAACAATGCAAATTTTATGTTCTTGCACATCTACCACCATAACACTGTGGTTTAGGGTTTGTCCAATGGTAATTTTATGTTTTGATGGATGTAATACTGTAATACCATGATAATGTCATGGCATTAGGTATTTACCACAGAAATACAATGTTTTCTGATACGTGTACAGTCGTAATAACATAGTTTAGATATGTTAATACTGTTAATACCATGTTATTCTATGATAACACTGTGTCTTATACATGTGTGATTTTATAACATCATGGTTTTGCCTTTTTAAAAAAAAAATGTTACTGTTTTTTTTAGAATAATACCACGGTATTTGTATATAATTGTTAATATAAGTGTTTCTGAACATTTGGTTCAGTATTTTAAGTTTTGTTTTTAAATCTACGTGTATAATTTAATAGATTAACCACAATAATTCATGCCTTTAGCGTATGTACAGTACAGTTGTAATGTTTTTTTTGTAATACCGTGTTTTTTGTACATGTACAGTTATAACACAATGTTTTTGGAGGATAGATTACCACACTGAAATACAGAAGTTTTTTTGAATATGCTATATAGCTATGTTTTTAGGCAATTGCCACACTAACATCATGTTTTTTATGTGTATGTGTAGTTATTTTATCATGAATTTTGACTATATCCCAGGGTAATGTTATGTTTTTATGTCCAAAACCAATATATTACAATAGTACATCTACTTTTTTTGTTATCGACAATGCTAATTTTATGTTTACCACATTTACCACCATAACACTATGTGGTTTAGGGTGTGTCCAATGGTAATTTTATGTTTTGATAGAATACCATGATAATGTCATGGCATTGGGTTTTTACCACAGTAATGCCATGTTTTCTGGTACGTGTACAGTCTTAATAACATAGTTTGGATCTGTTAATACTGTTAATCCCATGTTTTCTTATACGTGCGATTTATAATATCACAGTTTTGCCTTTTTTCAGAATAATACCATGGTTTATGTATATAAGTGTTTCAGAACATTTGGTATAGTATTTTCATTTTTTTATTTTTTATTTACAGGTATAATTTAATAGATTAACCACAATAATCCTTGTTCTTTAGCATATGTACAGTTGTAATATTGTTATTTTTTTTTTTTCACAGTAATACCATGTTTTTGTGCATGTACAATTAAAATACCATTGTTTTGGACATCAGCCATGATTATAATACTGTTTTGGTGAAATCTACATTAGAAATATATGTGGTAGTAGTCATTTAATACAATGCTTCTCAAAATACTATGGTGTTACCATGCCTTCACTGTAACATGGAGACTCCTCAGTGCTTTTCTATAAGGCTTGTATGTGTGTGATTTCTGTCGCTTGACTTGATGTGTGTGCGGATGTGATCACCGTCTCTGACTCACTGTGCTTAATATAGGCCAAACCCCCATTGAGTCATGCAGCCGCGTATCGCTAACTCTCTTGCTCTCTGACTGCTTTTTTGACAGACCCGCTGTGATGACAGTTCTGGTGACGACCTTTGTTTATATCTCAAACTGAGCTAAATTGCTTTATAAGCTGCATTAAGGCAGGTTCAATTACAGCAAATGAAGGATACGGTGTTATTATAGTATTAGGGTATGTGACTGTCGATGCTAACTTGATTTAGCGTGGACTGAAAGCTGCGTAAATAATTTAGCTCTTTTCACCGTTTGAAGCAGTGCCTGATAAGTCGAGCGTGAGCGTTTTACCAGATAGTATGTAACTATTGCTGGCAGACGATGAAAATGGAAATAATAGATATCCATCTTTTTCTGCACCCCATGATGCTTTGCGTGAAGTGTATAAGTAACTTTCATTAAATTGTAAACAGTGAGTGAAGAGTTTTTAAAAACTTGGTACATTTTAAATTGTCATTTCTTCTCACAGTTCATACATTGAATATTAAATCAAATGTCCTTTCTCACATAATGAATACATTCTGCAGTAATGTTACAAATGTTTATACTGCATGGCTTGGTTTATCTATTATTTCTCTATATATTGTAAAGCCTATAATGCCTAAGCCAACTGCTCTGTATGAGAAAGTCGTACCTCTGATTTATATTTGGTGACTCTGTCTGTGGGTGTCACCATTCAAAATTAAAGCTCAGCTTTTCACTTATGTCTATTTGCTCATTGCCATAAATTAAAATAAGAACGCAAGGCAGCTGAGTGGGACTCTGCAAAATAAACCCAGAAACTCTGATCAATGTGAGGAGAGTTTACTTGCACGTGAGTTTTAGCGCTTTTGGTCCGCTTAGAAACTTTGCCGTGTGAAAGCAAACTGCACCAAGAACAAAAATAAACATTTTAACTATTTAAATCCCTGTTTTGGAACAAAAGAATCAATCCACAGGTGTGAAAGCACCCTAAGAGGACGATCACACCGAATGCACGTTTTGTGCTGAGAGGATCTTTTTTTTTTATCATTTATCAATCAAATCAAGTAAAAATTTATTTATAGAGCACTTGGAAAACACAAAAGGGAGCCAAAGTGATGTACAGAAATATACAACAAAATAAAAATAATAGTTTATAAAATACTAAATAAAATGTATTGTATATATGCATCTGTCTAATGTTTGTCATCTTTTCTCCTATTTATTTTCATGTTGTCACTTTATGTACACTGGAAGCTTCTGTAACCAAAGCAAATTCCTTGTGTGTCTGTGTAAAGCACACATGGCAATAAAACCTATTCTGATATAGCTAAACTGCCTAAAAATGTATTTATAAATTAAAATAGCCAGTTAATAAGATCAGGTGTCAAAGGCCAACGAAAAAAGTGAGTTTTAAGAGCTGATTTAAATGAGAACACAAAATAGGCCTGTCTTATGGGCAGCGACAAATCATTCCAAAATCTAGGACCTGCCACAGCGAAAGCATGTGAGCTAATGTAATACGTAATTATGCAACGTAATACTAATGGCCGTGAGCATTTTGCGCACTGCTTATTTGCCCTGCGCGCCTTGCCTTTTAGCCACCTGATGATTTTGCCAGTGTGCTCTGCGTGCCTGCAGTTTAAAAAAAAAAAGTTAATTCTGAGCGGAAAAAGCACATTGCTTTCATTTGATCGACGAATGGAAAAAGACGCAACTGACGTAGAGGCGGAGTTCCCGTTAAGGTGTGATAGCAGTGTTGTCAAGATGACCACGGAGACTAGTGGTTGCTATTTTGAGTTTTCTAGAGGTGAATGACTTGACAAATTTCACTATATCACAATATTATTGAATAAAAAAATTATAACAATCAACAGCAACAATCATGCACATTATACAGCTGATTCGATTGTTGCCTAGCAACATAAAAAGCGCAGCACACTTCTTTTTGTTTTCTTTATTCATTAATTCGGCTAAATCTCTTTATTCACCAGGGGTTGCCACAGCGTAATGAACTGCCATCTCATCCAGCATATGTTATACGCTGCGGACACCCTTCCAGCTGCAACCTAGTATTGGGAAACCCTTACACACTCACATTCACACACGTACACTACGGCCAATTCAGTTTATCCAATTCACTTGTACCGCATGTCTTTGGACTGTGGGGGAAACCGGAGCACCCGAACCCACGGGTAGAACATCCAAACTCCACACTGAAATGCCAACTGACCTAGCCAGGACTTGACTTGTCGTCCCCCTCTTTTTTTCTTGTCAACAAAAAAGGCAGTGTAGTACGCCTCATGTTTTTTAGAATGGAAAAGCATGTTCTGTGGGATCTGCCCTTAAGAAATGCAAGGAAGTGTCTGGTACATATGAAGAGGAGAGTGTCTCTAATAGTTTTTTAATTGGCTGATGCCAGATTTACACTAAATACAGAATTAAGTGTTTGTGCAACTACGTTACATACAAAGTCAATGCAAACACACAAATAGAATAAACATTTTCACTTTGCAAAATGCACAACACGTTTGCCTTGAATGATAGTGGTGTTCAACGTCAATCATACAGCTGAACACTCAGCGGTGCTAGGGCTTCTAGCTTTGATTTGGGACTCTAAAAAGGGAAATATTTCTTGTCTGAGTCACCAGCAGATGGCAGTAATGAAATAAGTGTGGTTTGCCAAAAATGGAAATAGAAGAAAATTGACCCATCAATCAAACTGCTGGCGATGGGTCAGTTACTGTTACTAACAGTAAATATGAAACTGCCCCTCACCTGGACCATCTGCAGTTAGTGTCGAAATGCTTTTCTAAGTAGTTCCAGACCGTTTTAGACCATATTAAAGTTCCATATCACTACGCTGAATAATTTCAGTCATATCACAGCCTACAAGAGTCAAAAACCACATCAGTCAAATCAAATTAAAGGCTTTTGTTGAGATTCATATGAGGTAAGTTCACAGTTGGAACAATATCTTTTATGTGTGGTAACCAATCATACTAATTGACTCCGGTCAGTTGAATTATTAGAATAATATGCACACCTCAGGATTAACCTATTTTGACCGGTTTGCAACCGCTCTAAAATGACCAAGAACGTAGCAGCAACTGCTAAATGAAACTAGAACACTCTAGAAGCCACTCAACAACATGTTAAAACCATTTGCAACCACTGTAACCCCCTACAAAATGTTTTATATATAAATGAGTTTTGCAGTGTCTTAGTCTAGTGCTGTTTTGGTCTGTTTTCTTAAAAGGCAGCCTCTGTTATGTCTCTCTTTTTACAACATTGTGCCATAGATGTTTTCGAGAACTCAAACCAACATTTTCAGATGCAAGTCATAGTTCAGGATGACAGCAGCTTGAATCTTTACATGCAGTCCCGAGCTCTCCAAAGGCCTATTATTCCCTGACGAATGACAGAGAGGGCCTGGCAGCTAGCGATGAAAGGAAAGAAAAGTCGTACTTCTCAAAGCTATCAAGCAACTCTTTATAGTCCATCAACATGATGACAAATCTAAGAAATACCATCTGAGAGACCCGCACAAAGCCTCATTGTGGTCCTTATGTTGGACCTGTAAAACGGCGAGTGTACGTGTGAACTTTTGCGCACATACTCCTCCTGCTCCATCTTGCAGAGTTTCTCTCAATGGGTTCATTTAATGAGTGAGAACTTTTTTTTTTTTTTTTAACAGAAATGTAAGGGCTGTTTGTTTGTTGGTCATCCTCTGTTAATCTGAAAAGTGTTTTGTTTCTCACGAGTCCACATACATGCCTTTTGTTGTATATTTGGTTTCTCTATGTTCAGCTTGGCATCAGATTGGCCACAAAATGTTGATTAGATCTGCGAGATTTGTGTTAGGGGTATTCTTTTTGTATTGACCTTATAGTTCTGGCAGTCAGTTCACTTTCACAACAGTTCACTGTTTTCCCCCCTGAAATGTCTGATCATGTCTGAAACGCTCATGATGTCAAACTCAATGTTGTAGCTAGCTTAGAAAACATAATTTTCGATCAGCCAACTACTTTTCTTGATTTATATTTTCTGTATCATTTTCGAAAGTGTTTCGGATTTCATCCGAGTGGGATTAGCATCTTACATTAACAAATCACATATAATGTTAATTGCTTGTAAACTTGTGGTAGAAAATAAAGTGGTTTTAATTGCGGAATGATATATTTTAAGCCTGACAAAAAGAATATAAAATATCAGAAAAAATATGTTGCCATTAAGCAAAAATCAAAGTAAAGACTGCAAAAAGAAAGGTAGTCATCCCCCCCAATCTTTACTCAAATCTGGGTCACAGCACCATCATAACTCCTACGGATCCACTCGGCCTGTTCTGAGTGGAATGTAAACTGTTGTTCCAGCCAGGTAGTTGGGGGCACTAACAATCATACCGGGGAGTGAGGTTTACTTCCAAATGAGCACAAATTGTCCTTTGTTACACTCAACACCCCTAAACTACACGACTATCCGGGTCATGGCACTAATTTGATTTACACAGATCCACTCAGGAGGGAAATTTAAATGACAATTTCTAGCATCGGGATTATACCAGGGAATGAAGTTTACTTGCAAAGTGACCACTCATTGTCCTTTGTTACACTCAACACCCCTAAATTACACTGCTATCCGGGTCACAGCACCAATTTAACTAATTCCGACCTATTCAGGAGTGTAATTTAAGCTATAATTTCTGCCAATCAATGTTGATATCCTAATAAGGACACCAGGGAGTGATGTTTAATCACAAAATGACTACCACACTATTACCCCCCTAAACCACTCAACTATCCGGGTCAGGGCACCAGTATAACTGCTACGGATCCATTCACCAAGAGTAATTTAAACTGAAGCTTCTGGCATAGGAGGTGGGTGCACTAACAAGGAAACCAGGGAGTGTGGTTTTCTCACAAAGTGACCACTACTTATCCTTCATTACACTTTTCCCCCTAAACCATAACACTATCCGGGTCATGGCACCAATATAACCCCTCTGGACCTACTCGCCCCACTTTGAGAGGAATTCAAACCAGCTTTTCTGGTATATATTACAGTAGACTGTAGCTACTAATGACAAGCATTAGTGCACCTCCTGAGGCCAGGAGCGTGGCGTTTGTTTCCACACATCTCCTGTTAACTGGCTTCCATTGCATATAGGTGCTCATAGCAATTTAAAGTCAGCATGAACCGGAGGTTTCTGAAACTTGTTTCAGTTTGTTGATGTACTTCCAACTGAAATGGAATATTAAATAGGGGGCAGGGCTTTATTTGTGTGTATCATTACCTCATAGCAAACTAATGGTAAGATTGGTGTGGTTTAGAATAATGGTATGCAATCCTATGGTAGTCATCAAGTTGACGTCAACAGAAGGACCGACACTCCTAACATAGAAGCAAATTAGCAGACTTTGAAGATTACCAAAACAAACATATTTTCAGTGCATTAACTTGCTAAATCTAAAGAATAACAATGTGAGCTAGCAAAATTTGAGTTTACATGGCCTTTAATTTGCATTACCACCTGCAAGCAAGCTAAACATTGATTACTTTCCATCCAGTATACACAGAGTTGCACAAAATGTCCTGTTTGTTTATGATTCCTTGCTTTGCCGACACCATCTCCATCAAAGACTTCCGTTTCATGCTTAAATATCCTAAAGATGGTGGGAATTTTAAGGATAACAGTTTGGGAAAAAAACGTTCTCTGTAAACTCAGAAATGACACCATTAGCGCCTATAATGAGCTAGCAACTTGTTCCGCCATAAATGATTTTCACTCTGAAGATAACATCAGGCCTGGATTGGCATCATCTCCCATCTGCGTCTGCGGATTCACCCTGTTAAAACTACTGAACCGTGGCATGCCGATGTTATCTTATCCCGACACAGCGCGCTTCACCCAGACTTTCTCTCTTTCTCAAAGGTTATCGGGCTCCGCGTGTCAGCGGCGAAGAGAGACCAGGTGTTCGTGTGGCTTGCGTGTCTATGTGTGTGTGTTTGTTTGTGCCAGCGGTGTCTGTTACCGTCTCTCTGGACGCTGCTGAAATGACGCCGCTGGCACGCTCTGCGCTTTTGGCTCTTGACTAGAGCCTAGACTCCTCGGAGAGAGAAGGAGAGCGAGAGACACGGACAGAGATACCCACTGTTAGCAAACAAGAAAGGCTTGCTTCATTGTGCTCGTAGATGCCACTGGTGGACGCAAGGCCGACGTGTAATTAATAAGCTAAACACTCGCAGGCTAAGAACAATAGCACAAAGAGGACGTTCATCCTAGCCAGCGAAAAGAGACGTAGGGCTAAAGTTACAGTTGGGGCCCACTTATATAAAGAATGAAACTCTAAACAATATATGCAGTTTTGATTCCTGCTGATTTAATTGTTTAAAATTGGTGGGTTCATTGTTTTTAATCGTTCAGTGCCTTGAAAAGTAAAGCGCAATTCAAGTGATCCTCACGATAAGATTTCTTTGCTGTTTTCATTAGTTGGGATAGTTGACGTCCATATTCTCAGTAAACTACATTTATATTTCATTTAGCAGATGCTTTTATCCAAATGAGGATAAAAGAAGCATTTGATTAGCATTAGGGCTGCACGGTTACCCGAAGGCGAGCTTCATGCGCAAGTATAACCGGCATTTTCTACACAGACCTGTAGTTCAGTAACAAGCTGCGCAAAAAGATAGTGAATGATTTATTTGATGCGATCCTGGAATCGAATAGACTCGTTCTACGATTTTTAACAGCCATTTTGATGCTGGTCTGAAAACACATGAAAACACCACATTTGAGAACATGGTTTTGCTCCAATCTCACCTCATAACTGCAGTCGAGTTTTTGAAGTAAACTTGTACTAAAATGATTATATAGTTGTGTTTATTAGTCATGTTGACTCAATTAAAGCAGTTAAATCATCTACTCTTTTTGATTTCCTGACCATCTCTTCTTTGTGGCATATTAGCAGTTTCTGCATGAGATCGCCCTCTGGCTTTTGGAGGAGATTTACTGTTGCTCACAGAGCAGCTTTTTTTATTTTTAATGATGTTTTTTCACCTTTAATTTGGGTAGGATAGTGGAAGACAGACAGGAAAGTATTGGGAATACAGAGAGGGGAGGAGTCTGCAAAGAACCTTGAGTTGGGAATCGAACTCGGGTTGCTGTGAGCACCATGGTGCTATACTGTGTGTCAGTGCACTTAACCACTGGGCTGGCGCCAACTCACAGAGCAGTGTTAACCAGCTTTTTGTTTCAAATATTAAAAAATATACATTCAATATACATGTCCAAAAAACAGATTTAAAAAAAAATATATTCTTCAGTTTTATCATCCATAAAGTGTTTTGAGAGGTGATTTTACCTCTTATACGTTTTTTTATTCTTGTTTATGCAAAGCACTTTGAATTACCATTTTGTATGAAATGTGCTTAATAAATAAATTTTCCTTTGACAGTTCAGAGCCACCATACAAACAAAAGCCAAAATTCGAAATGCTTTCGCTTGTAGCAGTTTATGAAAAGTTAATAAATATAACATTATCTGTACTGTCATTCTCTGTTCAGGATTCGTTTACAGAAATTAGTGTTACATGGCTGCATACGCACAAGTACTAGTAAAACAATACATCCTTGTGTGTTTTACAAACTCTAGAAGTCTAACAATCCATTTAAATATTATTTGCCGATGTGTTTTATTCATATCAGATACACATAATAAAAGTAACTATAAAATTTAATCTATTCTTCTCTAAGTTCACGTGCTGAATCCTGTGTGCACTTTTATGAATGAGGCAAACGCAAGTAAACATGGCGACGTCCATCTCGCATAATAGATCACGATAACTGATGACATGATGAGCAAGCATGTGAATATGTTGAAATAAAAAGGGGAAAAAAATACATGGGATACATCCGTTATACAGCGCTATTGTGGCTGCGGTGTGTTACGTGACAAACATGATGCGTCGCCCCGAAAAATATTAATGGTGAATGTCCTAAAATAATAGCCTTAAAAACAAACCCCTGGTTCCAGAATGTCTTAAACTCACCAGTGAAAGGCTTAATAACGGTAGTAAAGCTGTGGTTGTGTAGTTACTTTTGCATTTTGCAAGACTAAAGACACGTTTTTGACTCGCCTTTTTTAGATCATTCATTTTTCCATCTGTTGTCATGTATGTTGCACTGCAAAAAAAAGCTTTTCTTTCTTAGTAATTTTGTCTTGTTTCCAGTCCAAATATCTAAAAAATCTTAAATCAAGAACAGACAAGGAAAATGACTTGAGAAAATTAAGTGATGCTCAATTTCTGTTTGAGATTATATCTCACTAAGATTATATTTCTTACCCCATTGGCAAATAATTCTGCTTGTTTTAAGCAAATAATCACTTATTTTGAGGGGTTTTTTTTCTCAGAAAACAAGACATAATTTCTTATGCTACTTCACGTGTCTAGTTTGTATCTTGGATTAAGATTTTTTTTGGATTGAAAACAGGACAACTTTTTAGTTAGTTTTATATTTTATTATTATTACAATAGCTCAAGGATGAGCTTTTTTAAAAAAAAGGGTTGAAATGAATGCTTTTCTTGTTTTTTTTTTTTTTTAATTCGACAGATTAATCAATTATTAAAATAAACGTTAGTTGCAGCCCTTTGAACTTGAAATCTAGTTTTATCTGTTTTCCACCCACTTAGGAGTTTGGACCGAATAGTTTTGGGTTAGAATAGTTTTCATGTTTTGACCAATACATGTTTTTTTTACAGAATTATTGCAAACTACACAGAGTTCAACACTAAGGATTTTTTCCACTGCCCCAATTGGGCCAGTGGTTCAGATTTTTACTTGCCCTGCCAACATTTTTACTGGCCCCACCAAAAAATCTCTAATAAAGTTAATAGCTATTTCTTAGCCACATGCTTTAAATATGTTGTTTAATGTATCTGCCTTAATGTTTTTCAGGACATCTTCTCAAAAATAACGTCTGTGAATGTAGGCTTTGAATATATTTAAAATGTTAATAAATGTATAATGAGAAAAATTCAAAGTGCTGACACTTTTATCGTGACCTTCGAGGTTTTGATTTCACTAAAGGCTTGATGTTGCCATATCTTCGTTGTACTGGTTGTTGTCAGGTTATAGAAAAAACAACATGTTCGCAACATCCAATCAGATAAGAGGAACCGAAAAGCAATATGGTGTTCACGACATCACAGAGGGTAGCATTTAAAGGCTTAAAAGCACAAACTGTTTCTCGATTCTAAGACTGTATTTGGACTCGATTGACAAATTGTCGCAGGCAAATTAAAGTTTAGTGACAAGGCAGCACTGGCTAGATCGGGCTAGTCACAATCCTGTAGTTGTAATTTATACAAGTGCAATACCAATACATTTAAAACTAACTTGATATACTGAACATTATATAACATTATTTACATTCACCCATTCATAAGGATTCTTAATCTTTGAAAGGCAAGTGCTGTTCAAAAATGCTCAGTTGTAAAAAAAAATTAGCACAGCAGCATTTTTTTTGTTCAGTCGTTTGCCCTCACAGGTTGTTGTGGTGGTGGTGTTGACAGTTGCGTGGTATAGTCCTGTTCCTCCTCCACTGTAATTTGACAGCTAGCTCAAAAGTGGCACTGATGGGCGCCTTGTTTTTCAATTTGCAACTTCTGAAAAAATGTGTTGACCACAAAATGCTTACTTAGCGCCTCGCTATGCTGCAGGCCTCAAAAATCGCAATGCTACCATTGACGACAACAACAGAAAAAAGAACCTAAAAGCCTAAAAGTGAGAATTTGTGAATAAATTCTTATATGGACACTTTTATTTCAGATTATCTTGATCTCGACCACAGATTCTTGGATGAAATGCAGAAAAAGATTAGCTTTTGCTTCACTTTCTTATCAATGAACCCGAATGCAGTTTCACACATAGTTCTGCATGTTTATAGTCTGTTTTTCAGAGCCAGAAGCTCCGCTGTTGGGTGTGGAGTGTCCCTGTATTCACATTTATATGTCCATGGCGGATGTGGCTTCCCTCTTTAGGGAACAGGCAGAACCAATACTACGAACCACAACTAACTTCAGTGCAATAGTTCTCACCCAGCTCACAGGAAAACCAAAATGGGACTTTTTTTGTGTTAAACGTAACATAACCTGCCGAAAATGGCAGGATAGTATTCAAAATAAGCTAATATGTGACCTTGGAATACAAACACACCTTCATAAGGGTCGTTTTTTTGTTTTAGTTGAGATTTAAACATCAGATGAAAGCTGAATAAATGTTGATTTTAAGGATGATATTTGAAAATCTGAGTGTTTTAAAAAAATTAATGATAAAATTGCTTTTAAAGTTGTTCCAATGCAGTTATTAGAAGTGTGCAGTGTTGAATAATAATGACATGTTCATGTATTTATAACGTAACCTGTTGAAAATGACAGGAAAAATTCTTGATATTTAAAAATAAACAAATATATGATCCTGGGATACAAAAACATCTCATAAGGGTCAGCTTTTTGTTTGTTAATTGAGATTCAAACCGAATAAATATTGAATGATATTTGGCAGCAATTTTATAATCTGAAATCGGAGCATTTCAAAAAATCTAAAGAATGTTAAAATCCCCATTAAAGTTGTCCAAAAAAAGTTCTTAGCAATGCATGTTACTAATCAATAATGATGTCTTTATATTTTATATTTTTGTTTATTTCAAAATAAACAAATATGTGACCCTGGAACGCAAACACGACTCGTACGAGTAAGCTTTATTGAGTTGAGATTTATACATCATTTGCAAGCTTAATAAATGTTGATTTTAAGGATATTTGGCAACAATTGGAATGTTTCAAAAAATCAAAACGATAAAAGCTGAAGAAATATTGATTTTAAAGGGATTAAATGATATAGAAAGATATTAAATTGGTCAAATTAACAACTTGGCAATGCATATTACTACTCGATGACATATATTTTCAAATAAACAAATATGTGACCCTGGAATACAAACACAACTCATAAGAGTCCGTTCTTTGTTTTGTTTTGTTATTAGTAACTTTTTTGTGTTCAACGTAACATAACCTGCCGAAAATGAGAGGGTAGTTGTCAAAATAAACAAATATGTGTCCCTGGAATACAAACACAACTCATAAGGGTCAGTTCTTTGTTTTTTAAAATTGACATTCATACATAAAGCTGAATAAATATTGATTTTAAGGATATTTTTGGCAACAATTCGAAACAAAAAAACGAAACCATGGTAAATTTGTCTTTTAAAGTTGTCAAATGAAGTACTTGGCAGCATATCACTACTCAATAATGACATTTTGATATATTTATGTCAGTAAATGTACAAAATTTCCTTTTTTTTTATTTTGAACAACAGTTTTTATTTCACACATTGTCATACAAATTGGCAAAAATGTACATTTCCAGTGTAGAAAAAATAAAAGAATAATATAAACTTAAAATAACTTGATACACTTTGAAAAAAATAAAAAAATAAATAATAAGAAATAATACAGCGATAACACATCTGTCTAATCTAGATACTTTCAATGTCCATCAGTTCAACAAAAGAGTCAGAAGAAGTTGGAAGATGATCTTTACTTAATAATTTCATGATTTGTATCATGATGATACAAAAATCCATCATTTTGGCTCATACTATGTAGTTTTGGCGAATGCAAACATGCAACACACCAGTTGTTTCTCTCCATTGTCACATACTGTATTTAGTGCGTTTAGAAAATGGAGTTACATAGAAACCACATTTCTATCAGTCACACAAACTGACAGCTTGATTTCATTTCTGGTTCCTCATGTGGGATGCACGTTTGGCAATCCATAGCGATGAGCAAGTGGTGCACACAAACTTGTCGTCGAACGGTGTGTGCGTGTGTGTGGTCTCAAAGGCACTGGTTTTGAGTTTCAGCCATGGGGTTTTATCTTTTGTGCTGTGTCATGCAGCAGTATGTTGCTGATGAGAGAGAGCACACGTCTTTTTTTATTTATTTATTTTTTTCTTTTGGTTTGTTGGCTCCATTTGTGTGTACTACTTGTCTGTCTGTCACATTGTTGGACTCTTCAGCCCTTGTGTAGTCCGAAATGTGATCGTTATCAGTGCCGGTACTGAATGGGCCATTGTGTTTGACTGTTCTCTTGTGGGACGGTGATTTGGAAGTGGTCAGCACGAAATGGAAAGTTAAAATCCAAGTGTAAAGAGTAAACTTTTGTTGAAAAAAATGGGTTATTTTTTTAGGATGCTTTTTTTTAAGTCGCAAATAGCTTTACCCAAACTATTTCTGTGGCTGCAGATCAGACCTACAGCACTGACCTGGAGTTATTTTGGCCCATTTATCTGTTTCAGCTCATGTATTTTTGGGATGTGATGCTTGAATGGCCGTTCCGGATCACAGCACCGCATCAGTGAGCTCACTTTCTAGACTGTTCTGCACAAAACCATTCTCTAACCATTTTATTAATGTACAGTCATGCTGAAATTATTCATGACTTAGTTACTTGAGATTTTTAATATTTTATAAATATTTACTGAATTGATTTTGTTATTTCATAGGGGTTAAAGTAAAAACAGTAGTAGGAAATTGCTATTATTGTATTTATTTTAATTTATTTTATTTATTTATTTATTTATTTACTTATTTTATAATATTTTTTTTATTGAATTGATTTTGTTATTTCATAGGGGTTAAAGTAAAACCAGTAATAGGAAATTACTATTATTGTATTTATTTAAAATTATTTATTTTTATTTATTTTATATTTATTTATTTATTTATTTTTTAATAATTTTTTTATTGAATGGATTTTGTTATTTCATAGGGGTTAAAGTAAAAACAGAATTGGAAATTGCTATTATTGTATTTATGTTATAATTATTTATTTTTATTTATTTTATATTTATTTATTTATTTTATAATATTTTTTTTTATTGAATTGATTCTTTTATTTTTATAGAGGTTAAAGTAAAAACATTAATAGGACATATTAAAAAATAACACATATCTGACATTTTTCCCTGCCTTAAAAGCTTAAAAAATACCAATAACTCATTCGTATTAATATAATGCAAAAATACATGTTTAAAACTTTTTTTTTTATATATTTCTAATTGCATTTAAAATAAATCATTTATGCTGATACAAATCACAGTGTTGTTTTACAGTATTTTACTGAAAAAAAAATTGGAATATGTATTTGTTTGGAAATTAATGTTTATGCTAATTATTATGACATGATAGAAATGTATATGTATATGTACTGTAAAGAAATATCCATAAATTATTTAGTTTTCGGTATTTTGTGGTTCATGAGTTGTTTTTTTCGTCTATACAAATTGCATTATTTTTTTTTAAAATTCAAATTATTTTGGGGGTTTTCACCTTTAATGTATTGGACAGTAGAGATTATTGACAGGAAAGCATGGGGAGCAGAGAGAGGGGAGGGATCGGTATAGGACCGCGAGGTGCGAATCGAACTCTGGTTCGATTTGTCATTTATTTGTCGACGCACTGACCACTACACCACAGGCGCCGACACATTATGGGAACTTTATCTCTGCTCTGTTGACTTCTGATGTTGAAAATTCAACTCTGCAGTTTACCAAGGTGACTTTTATTGACATTTCAGTAGTTCGAAACAATATTTTGTATAAGAAACTACATAAAGAGAATTAAACCTGTAACAAAAAAGCACCAGCAATGCTGTCATTTACAAAACCAATTTAGACAATATATTGGGGCTGGGTGATTTGGCTTAAAATCTAAATCTCAATTAATTGAACGTTTTAACTCCATTATGCTTAATGAACAATTGTTTTATTTCTTTATTTTTTGCTGACAATGTTTGTACTGTAAATATGCATTTTTCTAAGGTACAAGCTGCTCTTGTTGCTCAGTTGTCTCAGTGTTTAAGTTGTCCATGTTCGACATGTTGGCGGAGTAACGTAACAAAACGGAGTCACGTGACTCCACACACGGTGGGGGCAGTAATTAATTCTTAATGTTTTTAATGTCGATTTCGATTACTTTGATTAAACACCCAGCCGTACAATATATTACTTAAAACTTCTACAAATGTCAATAAAAGTCACATTTTTCTAACTTTTTGACTTCTAACTTAAAGTTGTTGACGAAGGATCAAGATCTTGTAACGCAATTCAAAAGCATAAATAAATGAAGAAAAACAGACATGAGTAACAAAATGTGAAAAAAAAAATCATTTATTTAAACTTTTACAGGATGGACAGACAGCTAGACAGACAGCTAGCTAGACAACTAGACAGACAGCTAGCTAGACAGACAGCTAGACAGCTAGACAGCTAGACAGCTAGACAGCTAGACAGCTAGACAGCTAGACAGACAGACAGACAGACAGACAGACAGACAGACAGAATTCAGTCTTGTATATAAAATTTCACAATGTAATCCAGATGCGTTATGGTAATTATTGTTTACTTATTATTGTTGTAATTAGTTGAACTGTCATGATAATATGTCTTAATATACACTAACATATGCAATATGTTCATCTATCATTGACATGCTTTTACCTTTATGTAAATAATCATCATCTCTGATCTGTCCTCACATATAAAAATTAACTTGTGTGAGTCACGTCCATTGGAAAGCATCAGCAAAACCTTTTTAGCTGGCACAACAGAGATTTTACACACACACTGTATTCTCACGCTTCTCCATACTAGTGGAAGTGCCCTCGGTGTGTGTTTTCTGGCGTGAGACATGCGGCTCTGAGCGAAATGTGTCTCAGTGAAGCGCAAAAAGAAAGCTTTTTCTCTCCTCCATTTCTCGCTGAAAGACATATTCATTGTCTGCTCGACGATTGTTATGTTTAGCGTTCGGGGTCTTGCGGTATTTAGCCCTAGGGCCTGTGTGTGTGACGGAAAACGCCCATCTGTGTGTGTGTGTGTGTGTGTGTGTGTGTGTGTGTTTATGAGATTGTGTGTTTACAAGAGTGCATGTTCAGTCTGTGTCAAGAACAGCTGTATTTTTCCACTCTATATAGCACCGTAAAGTGGAAGAAAGGGCTGAAATAGCTCCCCTTTTTTTCTCACACTTTGTTAATTACTGTTTTTGCATTCGACAGTAAGAGGGAAGTTTAATGACGTTCGTGAAAGATGAAGACTATTTATGGGTCTAGCCCAATCCATGGAGTAGGGTTGGGTATCGTTTGGGGTTATTTCGATACCGGTGCTAAATCGATACTTTTAAAACGGTACCGGTGCCAAAACGGTGCCTGAACCGATACTTTTTAGCCACAACATTATGGTGGATAACTCTAGAAAAATCTTTTATTTGACAATCTTTTTAAAAATAATTTCAATAGAACAATATCATTAAAGTTTAAAGTAAAGATCAATTCTTATTTTATATATTTGAATTACAGGAATATATTTCCTTTGATCATTTGTTGTTGAGCATGAATTTAAGATTTGTATGAAAATACATTAGCTTACGACTAAACTGTGGAAAGGCTGTCATCAAAATACTGAACTCCTTTTATCTATGGTTAGGGCTGGTGACTATGTTTACATGGTTATCTGTGATCTAATGATTTGCCTTAATCTGAATAAGACAATAATATGATCAAGCGGTTTACATGAGCTGCTTTTTGAATGTTCCTTTCATGATCCCGTCTTACATGTTATAGTACATAGATCGATTAACGTCATTGCAAATAAAAAGCCATCAGCCTTGCGTTTTCTTTCGGTTCAACTTTCTGACACCTTTACAGCACTCTCATACATTAACAATAAATACAGCCACAACTGAACATGGAGGATGGTCTCCAAGTGGCGTTCTCCAAAATTAAACGATGAAAAGACTTAGGCCTATTGGTATGCGTGTGCAATTGTGTGCAAGGTTTTATATTTAGAACCACCTATAGAATATTAAGAATATTAGGCTTTCTGAGTCACTGGCATAGTTATTTTGGGTGTTGCAAGTTAAAAAGTTTAGTAACCCCTGCTCGAGTAGGTGTGAAGGGAGTGTGGGTAACATTAGCCTACAGGCCCTGGTATGCTTCAAACTAATTCTTTTAGTGGTGTTGTTTTGGATGTTGTTCTCCTGGTTATGAGATATGAATCAATCACACGTCAAAGAAGGTGGAGATCCAGAACACACCCACTGATTGCATAATCACCACTGACTGATGGTATCTCCAAAGGTGTTTAGGAGCCAAAATGAACTCTCCAAAAAAGTTTGCTTTGGTGAGCTGTTTCAAACTGTTGAAATGAACTCAAAACAAACTTCATTTCTGTTTCTTTCTTTGATTACATTTGTAGTATACCAGGGTCTTAAAAGTACACAAACTCATGCTCACTTCAAAACTCTTTAGTTTTTTCTCCTTTGGTTTTTATAAACAATTTTTTGTCAGCTTTAATAGGGTAAAAGCTGTATAATATAGTGTATTTTATCATGCAGAGCCTCGTTATTTTTGAATCCGTACAGGTATTGTCAAAGCAACCCAGTTTGCTTTGCCACAGACCTCTCCTTTTTCTTCTCTCCTCATCTTATCAGAAAAAGTCAATGCAAAAACACTATTACAAATTATATTACACATTGCAAGGGATTGTAGACAATTTTGCCTAAAGTTGCATACTTTGAAAACCCATAGAGATTAGTAACCTATCCAGTCACCTAGGGCTGCACGATTAATCGAAAAAGATTTCGATCTCGATTCGACCCTACACACGATCTTAATTCAGCTTTTCTGCGATTCAGCCAATTATATCTTCAAGGTCAGGAGAGAAGTGTAAAGGCGGACGCACAAGTCTTCACAGCATCATGGGCACCTCCAAATGGTGTTAAAAGTGTCATATACTGTATTTATATGGTATAATTCACCTAAAATTTTTAATTTCTGTCTTAACGTAATCATGTATTCGCGGCCACGAAATTACATGTGAGCTGACCGCATGCTGTTTGTTTACTACCGAGAGGACGCACGAGTGCCCGCCAATGATGCTTGCTTTAGTGAACAGAACCTGCATAGGATGTGAATGACATCTAATAAAGTTGTAAATAACGTTCACTCTATTGCTCAAAGCAGTCGTTTGAGAACTGCGTGGAAAGTATGATTTGCATGTGTGTGTTTTTTTTTTTTTCCCCCCACAGTGACTGCAGCCATGAGCCTCACTCGAAAGTGAAAGTGAAACCGACGCACACATCATTTACATGATCATATCACATTTTATAGTTATGATTGCGACAAGCATTTAATGTTTTTTTTCTGTCATAGCGAACACAGTGTCGTGCATGAAAATAAATTTTTACTGGATCAGTACAAGTACTGTAACCTATATAATGTTGAATATAATGCAAGTGGGAATTAGATAATGACCGGTTTCATTTTACCAGTGAAAAAAACGGTATAATAATGTTGTCAGTGACAAATGACAAGCATATCTCTCAAACATAATAATTAAACTATGTAATAATTACATAATAATTCAATTATGAATAGTTGTATTCTGATGCCATCACATTACTTTGAATTAACAAATAGGACATATTTAAAGTCTGTTCAAGTCCACCATTGCAAATCTATACAAAATGTAGCATATTAACCAACAGTAGAACTACACATAGGCCGGATATTATTGTTGTTTTACCATATGTTTGAGAAATAACAATAATAATAACCTACTCATTAACCTTGATTTTTAGATCTACAGAATTGTGAGAAAATCGTGATCTTGATTTTAAGCAAAAAAATAATTGTGATTCTCATTTTAGCCAGAATCGTGCAGCCCTACTGTCACCTTTTGGCCCGTTTCAACTGAGAGGTATGGTACAGGTCGTATGCCTGTTTCCACATGTCAAAAGGTACCAAGAAGTGAATCATACCACTTTTTGGGTGATACCAAAAGGCGAAGCTAGACATGCAGCTGAACGCTATTGGTTTACCGAGCAACGTCACTAGCATGTGCACAAGCCATTTTTAAACACAGCCGAGACATTACACTGTAATAATATATACATATAATAACGAGCCATAGCTGACCCGAGCTCAAACAAATCTTGTTGTCGTCTTGATGAACAGCCACAAAACCAAGAAGAAGAGCAGAAATTGCTGTGTGGCTTGTTTACAAAGTCGTCTAAAACCACAAGTGGTTTCACTTTCTCTAGAGAGTTCACTGCGCATCTATATTTGAAATAATGAACTTCTTGAGCTCATAATGATAGCACGTGCGTGATTATTGAAATGCTTCTGACATCTTTTAAGAAACCACAAACGCAAGAATAAAGCGTGAAAAAACAAAGGAGAAGCCCGAAAAAACAAAGGAGCAAATGATTCTTTCAGCAACCTAAAAGATGAGAAAACTGCTATGCTTAATTATTATCATTGCCTTTTGGACTATTATGAACTCGTAATGCCTTTTTAACATGATGCTAACGTTACATGTGTTGGTGAAGAATTAAGATGAGAGTTTTGTACTGACTAATATATGTTTTGTATCATTTATGAACCCAAATAAGGCCTAAATGTATGTTTTGGGTATTTTTTATTTCTAATTGGTAACATTTCAGACTCTGTAAGTGTGTACCACTAAGTGGAAGAAAGGCATTAGGGTACTTTTCTCTACTTCGAATGATTTGTGGCTAATTTCGGTTTTGCATGTTTAATATTTAAATTGGGGCTGAATTAATATCCAAATTGGGGCTGAATTACTAGTACTAGTTTGCTAGTGTTATAAAAAATATATAAACTTGGTATGGCCCAGTTTTAAATTCACACTAAACCCTTGCTTTGCGTTCTCTTGTGACACTATGCCACCTTGACTATCAGGTAGAAGTTTGCTTTTATAGATACTGCAGTGTGGGGGGTTTTCAGAAGTGCACATTTTTAAAGTGTGACGTATGTGCACCCTTCTGTTAGTTAAAATGAATAATTATACACACTACGGTCTCTGGACACAATCACACAACATTCAAAACCCTTAAGTTCACATCAAGTATGCCATTTGAGATTGGACCAATGAGTATTGACCGTGTCACTGCATCCCCGAAAGCCTTGCATGGGCCTTATTGTCATTCGATTCGGTCTTGTAAAACAATCTCTCTGCGGTAGACAACTGTGTGCAGTGTGTGTATGAAACAGACCAGGGTTTGTTTGTGAGTCCATGTCTAATTAGGTCCAATTAAGACCTGATTAAAGTCTAATTTAGCTTTAAATTGTGTTTGTATGTTAAACACACCCCACCACTTGATCGAGTTAAATCGGTCATGACATGACATCATGCTCAACAAAGGTCAATTTCACAGCTCATTTTTGTCCCCTCTCTATAGCCATCCAACAGTTTTCCGGTTAGCATTAATGTAGTTATTTTTGCTGTTTCTCCCCAGTGACTGTTATTGTGTCGTTTGACTCGCACAAAGGTCTAAACTTTTTAGTGCATGACCTTAAACGATGTGGATTTGTGAATGACACGTACATCCTTTACTGTTTGCTGTCCCCTTAGGGTGTTTGTTCATTTACAGGATGTGCTTGTAATGGGTTCTGTTCTATTCAGGTTAAGGATAGCCATTGTTCTACAGCGCCAGCATGTCTTACTGCTTTATAAAGGAGAGAGAGAGTGTGTTCAGAAAGATGATCCAACCCTTGCAAATTGAATCATTGGAAATCACATGGCTAACAATCTTACATTACTGCACTTTGTTTCCCTGTCTCCCCTCCCTTCATCTCATCTCCTCTCATATCATCTATTTTTCTCCCCTTTTGTTTAAACTCATCTCATCTTTTCTCCTCTCATTTTCCTCATGCCCGCTCTTCTTTCATTTCTACTTAACCACTCCTATTGTTTCTTCTACAATCTTTTGGTCTCTTCTCATCTTGTTCAACCTGCATTGTACTCTCTCTTGGTTCCTCTCAAATCATTTGACCTCACCTGGTTTCCTATTCCCGCCTTTTCACCTTGCATAAACTCATCTCAACTCACCTCACCTCAATTCCTTTAATCTCTTTTTGATTCTTCTCAACTTACCTCAATTGGTATTGTTTTATCCTTACCCGTCTGCAATTCATCCCCAATTCACAGTCATTCCTTTCAACTCTATCCAGATTTTTCTTAACTCTTTTTGACTCCTTCCCACCTTACCTTGATTCCTCTCAACCCATCTTGGTTCCTTTGTTTCCTTGATTCCTCTGTTCAACTCTCGATCTCTCTGCTTACTTTGGTTCACCCTGATTCCTTTCAACTAATCTCAATTCCTCTGAACTCGCCTTTTATTCCTCTCAACCTTTTTCATTTTCTTTGTCCATGATTTATCTAATTTTACCTCAATCTCTCTTCACTCATGTCTAATCTTAACTCATAATTTGTAAATTCACATTGATTCTTCTTAACCTTCCATGATTCCTCTTAATTTGCCTCAATTCAACATGATCCATCAACTGACCTTGATTCTTCTCTATTCACCTTGAATCTTCTCTACTTACCTTGATTCTTTTCGACTCGCCTTGATTCTTCTCGACTCGCCTTGATTCTTCTCGCCTCGCCTTGATTCTTCTCGCCTCGCCTTGATTCCTTTCGACTCGCCTTGGTTCTTCTCGACTCGCCTTGATTCCTTTCAACTCACATTGAATCTTCTCAACTCACCTTGATTCTTCTCTATTCGCCTTGATTCTTCTCTACTCGCCTTGATTCTTCTCTACTCGCCTTGATTCTTCTCTACTCGCCTTGCTTCTTCTATTCTCGCCTTGATTCTTCTCTACTCGCCTTGATTCTTCTCTACTCACCTTGAATCTTCTCTACTCGCCTTGATTCTTTTCTACTCGCCTTGATTCTTTTCTACTCGCCTTGATTCTTTTCTACTCACCTTGATTCTTTTCTACTTGCCTCGATTCTACTCAGCTCATTTTGATTTATTTTCTACTCTACTCGCCTTGATTCTTTTGTATTCACCTTGATTCTACTCGCCTTTTGCTCTGCTCAACCTTGATTCTTTTCTATTCTAATTACCTTGATTCTTCTCAAATCACCTTGATTGTCCATGATTCCTGTCAACTTCCTATTGATTCGGATCAACTAACACTGATTTCTTTTAATTAACCTCATTTCACTGTAATTCCTGTCAACTCAACCTTAATTTGTCTGAACTTTACATGATCGCTATCATCTTACCTTAGTTTCTCTTAGCTTACCTTGGTTCTTCTCAACCCTTTGATTCCTCTTATTTCACCTCAATTCACAATGATAACTCACATTGGTTGATCTGTACTAACTATGACTCCCTTCAAATCACCATGATTCTTCTCAGATCATCTTGATTCTTCTAAGCTCTCCACGATTCAGGATGATTTCTATCAACTCACACTGACTCTTCTCAACGATCCATGAATTCTCTTAACTCACCTCATTTCACCATGATCCTTGCCAACATGCCTTAAATAACCAGGATTCCTGTCAACTCTTTTATTTCTCTCAAAGAAACAAAATCTCTCCAAGCTTACCTTAATTCACCTTTCATTTTTCCCAAATCACCTTAGTTCCTCTCTACTCACCTCAAGTACAATAATCTCACTTTGATCCTTCTCAGTGGATCCTGATTCACTTTGATTCCCATCAATTCACCTTGATTCTTCTGAACTCTCAGCTCAATTCTTCTGAATTCTACTCATCATCTTTTGTGTAGCATCATCTCAACAAATCTCCGCTTAGCTCACCTGAATTTTTTTTTGTTTTATATCAGCTGAACTCCTTTTATCTAGTTTATTTTGATATTTCAACTCATTTTATAATATTTTAGCTTTTTGTTTGTTCTCGTCTACTTTCCTCATGCCTCTTCTCCTGTCATTTTGTCTCCCCCTTTTTCCACTCATCTCCTTCGTCTAGTCTCGTCCTGTATCCTGTTCTCTCATCTTTCATCTCCTGTTGTCTAAATCCCCCTCTCATCTTTTGTGCTTTCCTCTCATCTTGCTTTCTCAACTTGTCTCATCTGATCCCGCTACCTTTTTGTGCCCCATTTTGGCCCAGTTCCCAAGGAAAGAGTATCTTTTGATTGATCCGCCAGCTTCAAGAATCTCCTCCTGACATCCTGCTCTATGAATCCTGCTAATCTCCTCAGGGATTTTATAGATGATAGATGCTGGAGAAGATGATCTGCGGCACAAACGTCAGGTGTCAGATTTAATCTTTAGATGTCTAGTCAAGTGTTTTGATTACAGAAAAATTCCACAAGTCACTGTGACTCTTGCTTTTAAAATATTTTGACTCGTTTTTTGTTCTGTATGTTTGTTGTTCTTGGGTGCTCTTCTTTTAGCGTTAAGTTTATTTTTTGGTAATATGACTAAAACAATGGTATGTAACAATAACTATTAGATTGTTTCATTGAAGAGTGGCACGGTGGCACAGTGGTTAGCACTGTTGCCTCACAGCAAGAAGGTCGCTGGTTCGAGTTCCAGCTGGGCCAGCTGGCATTTCTGTGTGGAGTGTGCATGTTCTCATTTACGTAGGTTTCCTCTGGATTCTTTAAGAAGAGCTTTTAAAAACTGTGTAACTTTTCCTGATTAGCAATTCATTACAACAAGAACTACAACAAGTTGAAAGTCTTTCCGCAGCAATTTTATGAACATATTGAAGATTACTGTACTTTTACAATCACTGAATTCAATGCAACATCAAGCAAATGTCACAGAATCCGCTGTTTCTCTCTCAAACTCATGTATGCACAAATGCACAGACACACAAGTGCACACACACATAAGTGCACATGCCATGGCATTTTAAATAGCCATCAAACAAGTCATTTATTTTCGAGCAATTGATTTCATTTTCAAATATGCGGGTCTTAGGGGTAAACTCTAGTCTCTTTGTTTCTCTCAGTGTTTTCTTTATATTCAATCACCAGCCACTTTATTAGGTACACCTGTCCAACTGCTCGTTTACGCACACTTCTAATCAGCCTGGCAGCAACTCAATGCATTTAGGCATATAGACATGGTCAAGACGAACTGCTGCACTTCAAATCGAGCATCAGAATGGGCAAGAAAGGTGATTTAAGTGACTTTGAATGTGGCATGGTTGTGGGTGCCAGACTGGCTGGTCAGAGTATTTCAGAAACTGCTGATCTACTGGGATTTTTAAGCACAACCATCTCGAGGGTTTACAGAGAATGATCTGAATAAGAGAAAATATCCAGTGAGCGGCTGTTCTGCGGGCACAAATGCCTTGTTGGTGTCAGAGGGGAATGGCCAGACTGGTTCCAGCTAGTAGAAAAGCAACAGTAACTTGAGAAACCACTCGTTACAACCGAGGTATGCAGAAGAGCATCTCTGAATGCACAACACATTGAACCTTGAGGCAGATGAGCTACAGCAGCAGAGGACCACATTTCCACTACCTTGTTGAATCTGTGCCACTAAGGATTAAGGCAGTTCTGAAGGCAGGAGGTGGTCCAACCCGGTACTAGTAAGGTGTACCTAAAAAGTGGCCGGTAAGTGTAAATGGTAAATGGCAAACTTACTTCGCACTCATTTTGTACTACGTAAGCAAATCTTTTTTTACCGCAACTTTAGAATAGTTTTTAGCCCATCCGTCTCAAAGTTGGACATGTTGTGCATTCAGAGATGCTCTTCTGCATACCTCGAATGTAATGAGTGGTTATTTGAGTTACTGTTGCCTTTCTTTCAGCTCGAACCAGTCTGGCCATTCTCCTCTGACCTCTGGCATCAGCAAGGCATTTGTGCCCACAGAACAGCTGCTCACTGGATATTGTGCGTGAAAATTCCAGTAGATCAGCAGTTTCTGAAATACTCAGACCAACCCAGACCGTCTGGCACCAACAACCTACATGCGTAAACGCATTGAGTTACTGCCATGTGATTGGCTGATTAGAAATTTCTGTTAACAAGCAGTTGGACAGGTGTGCCTAATAAAGTTCTCTAATCTTGAAACACAACCTATAATTTGCAACGTAATCATCATATGTGGAAAAAGGTTTCATGCAAAGTTTAACACAGGCCTGAAAACAGCACCTCTGCAGGATGACGTCATATTGCGCTTTATATTCTGCATCGGTTGGCTTTTTAAACTCTGTAACTCGAGTCGCTGAGATTTCCTATCTACACCGTGCCCTTGAACATGGCTTTTTACTCCCGGGACCACCTGAGCGATTGTACTGTAAATCACCTCAGATAAAAGCATCCGTGAAAAGTGTAAAAGCCTGTTCTTGGATTTTGAGTTCTTGTCTGCAGATTGTGGGTGTGTTGTTTGTGTTTGGAGAGGAAGAAAGCACATTTGCTTGCACAGTAGATTATGTGTGCACTCATTTCCCCAAAGACTACTTTCTTTTGAATCTGCAAATATAGTGGATTCACAGGTCCAAGGTTCTTTGTGAACTATGTGTACTGTATGTGTTGACTAAATCCATATCAGTAGTTTCACAGAAGGAAGGAGATTGCAGAATTTGATGGTTCAACAGAAACCGCAATGGAGAGAAAGGAAAAGGCAATGCTAACACAGTGTTTGTTTGCCCTTAAAGGCCAGTTAGAAGTGGAAGTTTAAGGTGCAAAGCGGTGCCATCATTATTACATGAACACATTGACCAACAACTTGAGCTTAAACGTTTTTTTTTGTGTGTAATGATTGTTGCAGATAAACACATGATTTCATGATAGTACTTGTAATGATAGTAAATATATTTGGTTTACAGTAAGTAAATACTTTTTAAACATGAACAAACATGATCAGTGAGGTTTATAGGCGTCTCATAAACAAAACTACGAATGTTAAAAGTATCGATTTCAGTACAAATCGCTTGCAAAATAAAATAAAGCGTCGATACTAGTATTTCCCTTGCATTTTGAGTGCTGCTGAGTGAAACGTTGCTTATTGACCATTGTGTTTACATGGTAAACAGGCTTTAAGTGCTACAATTTAGAGAAGAGTGTCACGCATTGATCATTCTAGCTAATCGCAGTCATATCTGTAAGCATGTGAACACAATGGCCAATCAGCTCTGTTTACCACCTAAGCTCTTCGTACTCGGTTCCGGGTCCGTGACATCATTTACTTCCGCCTTCTTTAAATTTAAAAGGTCCGTACTGGCCCAATACCCCAGTAAGTGATTTCGTTCTCTCATCAGTTGAAATAACTTTTGCATAGATTATGATTGAGACAATTTTCTTTTTTCTGATTACTGACATATGCAGGAACTACCAAAATTAATTACAGCAACCTAGCACACACAGAACCTAAAAGGTACACTTTTAAATTTGAGTTTACAAAAAAAAGTGCCTCTTTTGCGGGGGTTTAATATAACACAGACAACATATACAATTATTTAAGTCACTTTCAACAGTGTTTCATGAAAATTCAAAGGGTTTTCTTTAAAATGATACCAAAACTTGGCATTTACACCTCTGCATGTGGATTTAGGAAGCTTTTGAATTTGGGGAGGCAAAATTCAGCCAGAAACCCCAAAAAAACACTTGACTTTAAGAACCTCCTCAACAGCACTCAAAATGTTAGCGCGGAATGAACACTTTTAAAATTTCAATACTGATTGGTACTTTTGTCTGTAACAAAATCAATAAACAAAAAGTACTGTAACGTCATTTAAAAATGTACGTTAATAGTTCGTAATTGTGTAAATTGTCACTTTTTTCAATTCGCAATCAAATAACATCTGCCCAAAACGTTTATATTTACAAAACTACTAAAAAAAACAACTGATAGTTCATCCAAAATTGAAAATCATTTGAAAAATGTTGTAAACTGCTAGTCATTGACTTCCATATTTTCATTGACTATCAGAAGTTGCGGCAGTTTTTTTGTCACTAGCTATGTTTCCATCCAAAGATGCAAATAAAATTTTGCTGCAAAACAGACGTGCAGATATCACATAAAAGACGTGCAAATAAAGCGGCGTTTCCATCCAATGAGTCAAAGCGAACAAAATCGTCACTTCCTGATTAACTGGCGCCAAATATCAACAGTAAAAACGGAATTAGCTGCGGCAGGAGAAGCTGCGTCAATTATTTCTTTATTTAATACATGACTTGCGCCTCAGAAGACAAAGCCGACACGCATTTTAGAATGACCAAAACAACATTTCAGATGTTTTACAATGTGCTGAGCCTGCTGGTTTGTCCATTCACATACATTTTTATCGTCACATGATCTTCAAAACAACAATCACATGACATTTTTCTTTTAATGCACATACTGGAATTTAAGTTTTATGCGCATCTTTTATTATTAAATAAAGTTTATCATACTCAGTTACTTTTCTGCATCTTGGTGTTTCCATCAACTGAATTTGTATTTTTTTTATAATGCGCATATCCACAATGAGCATAAAAATAGGTGGATGGAAATGTAGTTTTTACAACTCTTCTTAAAACTTTAAGTTTTAAACGTATTTACAACTGAAACAGAAAATTTAGTAGGGGGCGGGGCTTATTTTTCCACCCCTCCTCTTATTTTTTTACTCTAGTAAAGTAAATTAACAATTGGAGGGGCGTGGCTACGAATACTTCACCCCAACCAAAAATGCACTGCCATTCCAGAGCAGAATGGTTGCCAATACATATTAAATTGTAAACTCAAGACTAACAATGTGCGCTAACAAAATAAACATAGTACGTTTTGATTTCATGCAGACTTTAGATCAAGCGAAGGTTAAGTTTACATGTTTAAGATTTAGTTTGTTTTCTGTATATAGACCATTTTGAGGGATGCAAACAAAAACAATGGTCCCAACGTATTTCCTGTTTTACATTTTTAATTTCTATAGCTTCTGAGAATCCAAAAAGAGCCACATATTGATGAATAATGTTATGAAAGCTGTTTTAATATTAAGTTATGATTGAATCGCCTCTTATTACAGTTATGAAATGGTTTGACATGGGTCAATCACATGACCACATTGAAATGGTCTATATTGGCTTTTTTCGCAGTGCAAAGCGGCATCGGAATTTATGTGAAGGCCATTTAAATGCATGCACTTGGCACGATTTGGGTGTTTGGTGTTAATTTCTCACTCTGTTAATTTGCCTTGTTAACTAGATTATTGATCTCTCTCTTGGGCCAAGCGCTCCATGTGCTCAAGCTTGTTGATTATTCCAATGATTGTGTGGTATTCAGTCTAAAAAGCAGTTGGCAGTATATATATCGCTCTACAAGTTTGTTTAAATTCATGAATGGAATGTACTGTAAACCAATCAGATCTTAGGCAGGAATTGGGTTTATTTGGGGTCTGCAGTTGAAGTTTAACTTTTTAAGATTCTTAGAGCAAGTTGTGAATTGTTCCTACACAAATAAATAAGTAAAACTAATATTTGCTATTAGGAAAAGTAAATAATCCCGCTCTTTTTCTTTGGTTAAGCACCCCTGTGATGAAGAACATTGATTTTTTTTTTTTTTTTTTTTTCGCCATTGTTTAGTATTCAGTCTGAAAGGCACTATCTAGTACAGTAAACCAACAAGTTTAAACCAATCAGAGCTTAATTTAGAGCAAATTTTAGACCTCAATTACTTTCTTAAATGCTTTTCCAGCATGATGTGGTTTTATTTGTGGATTGCAGATGAAATGTAGCTTTAAACTAACAAGCCCTTCAGGATCTTGCAGGGACATTGTGTTTGGTATTTGCAACCTAAATTAACTGAATTTTGCAATGGTTTTCTCAAAACATATGGCATCATTTGCTTAAATTCTTGTGTTTTGCTGCAAAAATACTGAAAAATTTTGTAAAGTAAAAATTTGGAAGAGTTTTAGACATTATTTGGACTTTTTTTTTAAGACTGCATTGGAAATTACTACATATAGTAAATATATTTAAGTACAGCTTTTGTTAGCATCAGTAGTTTGGTTTGGGATCTGTAGTGCTGCGCATCGTTAAATTTGCTCTTCAGTGTTCGGACTCTCAGTAGTGATTTTTAAACCACACTGAACTGAGATAAACTGAACTGAACTTAAACACTAAAAACTGAACTACACTGTTCCAATTTACTATGACCTTTTATGTGAAGCTGCTTTGACACAATCTACATTGTAAAAGCGCTATACAAATAAAGGTGAATTGAATAGTATTATCATCTTTAATGTGATATTTCACCCAAAAATTGAAATTCTGTCATCATTTACATACCCTTCACTCGTTTCAAACCTTTATGAATCCCTTTATTTTATTAAACTCAAAAGAAGACATTTTGAAAAAAGTTGGTAACCTGAAACCATTGACCTCCATGGTATTTCTTTTTCCTACTATGGAAGTCAATGCTTACAGGTTTACAGCTTTCTTCAAAGTCACTTGTTTAGTGTTTAACAGAAGAAACTCATAACAGGTTGGAACCAAGGGTGAGTAAATATAGTGCTTTTTTCACTTTTGGGTGTACAATCCCTTAGTTTATATATTGGGCTATTTTCATGAAACATTCTATCCTCTAATTGGCGTAAATGGGACATTTTACATAGTAATGACTTGACTACCAAATTACAGACAAATTAGTTCGGCTTGCACTTTTGTTAAGGTTAAATCTCTCAGAAAACATCTACGCAAAACCCATGACTTTCCTAACATAATTTTACATTTAAATTGACATTTTCCTCCTACATTACTTCATTACTTAGGTTGTTTACTTCAGTTCAAACAGGCCACACTGTAAAAAGTGTCATGACCTAAAGTCAAGAAAACACATATTTTCTGTTGCTTTAGCTTATTTTAATACGTTAATCAGGTTTCAACTTTCTTTAAGTTATAGTTTAACTTAAACATTTTAGTCAGTTTGATTGATGTAAGTTGAGCTTGCTAGGAAAGTTCATTTGATTCAACTAAAAAAATTAAGGCAGAAATATTTTTTAGAGCGTACACAGCTAATTTGAATGCTTTGTAATCACGATACAGATTTTAGGCCTAACACTGAGCCAATGTAATAGATTTTCCATCCAAATGCCAGCGTGCCGAACAAGTTTCAGCTGTTGTTTGTTGAGTTTTAAGACTGTTTGTGCTAAATATGTCCTTTTTCTTTCTGTTTGCGTGCAGATTTGCTAAACGGAGCGCAGGAAAAATGCGAACTGCCCTCGCTTGATGGGTTTCCACACTGCGAAGGGAAGATAAAGGTGAGCGCTTCTCTTTTATGACTTTGAACTGTGACTTGTTTAACATCTGTTTAGAAACCAGTTTCGTCTTCAGTCCAGACAGATAGATTTTTATAATTAAAGGCCCTCCGTGGGCTGTTCCCCTTGCGAACATTAACGGCGAGATATTGATCTGTTTTGAGACATATTTGAAAGCTTTTAAATGCTTTTGAGTTATTAATGAGCAGAGCTCTTGTGTTGTTGCTAAAGCTTAAAAGAAGGAAGTGCTATGGGGAAAATTGGTGGATTTAATTTTAGATGGTTAACCTGGCCAAATTACTAGCTGAAATAAAAGGGAAAAAGTGCTGATTCATGCACTTGAAATGCACAGCAAGTTAATACATCTATACTATACACTACCTGACAAAAGTTTTATTGTCAATCCCTGTTGGAAGAGTAACAAATAATAACTTCTAGTTGATCATTTGGAAAAGTGGCAAAAGGTAGATTATTCCCATGAATCATCTGTGGAACTGCATCCCAATCATCACAAATACTGCAGAAGACCTATTGGAACCTGCATAGACCCAAAAATCGTGGTTTGGAGTTACATTCTGTATGGGGGTGTGCGAGAGATCTGCAGAGTGGATGGCAACATCAACAGCCTGAGATATCAAGACATTTGTGCTGCCCATTACATTACAAACCACAGGAGAGGGCAAATTCTTCAGCAGGATAGCGCTCCTTCTCATACTTCAGCTTCCACATCAAAGTTCCTGAAAAAAAAGTCAGTCAAATTGCTCCAGTATTGGCCAGCCCAGTCACCAGACATAAACATTATTGAGCATGTTTGGGGTAAGATGGAGACAACACTGAAGATGAATCCAAAGACCCTTGATGAACTCTGGGAGTCCTGAGATTATAGATGATCAGCACAACAGTAGAGAATACATGATATTTGTTGAGTCATTACAAAGTATAACCTTGACGGAGTGAATCATTTGCATGTGTTTTAAAGACATTTCAAGAGGGTTCAAAGCATTCGGGCACAAAAAAGGACATTTGTAACTTTAGTTAATAATAATTTACAGGGTTATTTTATGTTTTGGCCTCCATTACACTCACCCCCAATCCTCACTCCCATCCCGGAAGAACCCCCACGTTTTTAACGAGGCTGGTGAGTGTAACGGAGGCCTGCTATCGAAGTGCTATGCAGGTAAACTTCACTCCTCTGACCTCAAAAGGTGCTCTAGTGACAGACGCTAGAGGCCATGGTCTTTAGCCTCCTTGTTAGAGCAGCCGACTCCCATGCAAAGAATTGGCGGTTTAATCCCAGCTCAGACTGTGTTGGGTGCTGTAGGACCGGTGGGTTACAATACATTTAAAATTAAAATACATCAGTTAGATCACGTATTCTTTATTCATTTCAATAAGTACTGGTTGGAGTATACATGTGTTTTTTTTTGTCACTTAAAAAATGTATTTCTTTAAATGTTTGCATGAATGTATCTACCACACAGAATGATGATTTCATCCATTTTGCTTTCACAATAACATACATTTTACAGAGGTATGCCTTTTCTTAGTGTGCTTTAAAAGTGGACTCTCTTCTGATATAGCCTCAGACGTTTCTCAGATTGTGTTTTCTCCCTCAAATCCCTCAAAGACGCAGAGTATTACCATGTGATAATGCTTTTTCCTTCCTGGAAAGCCACTTTTCATAATGACCTCACCTGATACCCAGAAACGAGCCTCTTTTGGATTATTTTTACAGCATCTTGATGTAGCAGCCAGACAGAGCCAATTAAATATCAAGCAGATCTAACCGGCCAATCACGTTGGCCTTTTTCACCATAATCACATGTCCTTTAGCTCATGGAAATTCCTGCAATGTGGAAATCCTCTTAAGTCGTGCTGAATTCTGACAGAAAGTGATTATAATAACAGTGAAAACAGCCTAACAAATTTGTTTGACTTGAGTTTGTAAGCTTAGAAGGGCTGAAAGACATTTTGTTGATCCCTTTAAGCCGAAGCACAAACAGCAAAACAAACGAAAAAGGGTGTGATCGAGATAACATGTCTTTAAAGGTTTAGTTTAAAGGTCAACATTCAAATAATGCCTTTGTAAACTGTTTGCTAAAACCTATTGTTAAACCCAGTCAGTCGGCTTTTTGACATTTGTTTGACTGTTGCAATTTTGTTCGACATATTCAACCCTTGTGGCGACTTTAAAAAAAACTAACATACAAATGTGAACAAAACAAGTATAACAAACTCATATTTTCCACCTTTTTATCAAATTAAATGTAAAATGCTTTATTAAAAAGCTGAAACATCAAACATCTGTATAAAAATAAAGCGCTCACACTACAACATACAAAATAAGAACAAAATAACCGGCGACAAATTGAATGTATTCTTTTTCATGTAGACACAAGTACAAACACCATAAATACAGAATTAGACAATACAGTTTTTGTAGGAAAAAAAATTTTTGTTACCTTCATACCAATTCACTTATTTACTCAGTGATTGGTTAAAATTAACATTTGTCAGAAATTTAGATTGAAGAAGAACAATTCTATTATACCATGCTGCAAGTTCTCCTATTTAGGTAGAAGCAAAAGCACACTCTTTTTATGCATCTCTTTATATGCAAATTAGCTGCTCCCGTCCTCTTCCAAAAGAGGGAGGAGCCTCTACAGCTTGTGCCTTGTATACTCCAGAAACTAATAATAATAAGTGATGGCATTTTAAGATTATAAGGCTGAACGGCATGAAATGTCATCAGTCTACTGAGATTTCCCAGTGTTTCTCTGTTGCAATCAGGATATTACAATAAATAGCCCCAAGAAAACCAAAACAAAGCAAACACTACCAGATTACTATGATATAATTATAGCACTACAACATACAAAATAGAGAGATCGACTTAGAATGTCACTTACTAGTTTTATAATAATTTGATCAGCTGTAGTTTGAAATTTACACAGAGTTTTTCTCCCCTAAGCACTTTTTATGCGGTCTGTCGCCAATCTTGTGACGGAACGTTAACCCTCTTTGCTCTGCTCAATGACAGGCTGATGGATGCCGTTGCGCTGTCTCTCAGAAATGATAAATATTTAAATTAGGCACTATTCTTATAAATAAACTGCATAGTTGCAATCTAAACAACTACATTCTGTCCTAAAAAGCCTCAAACGTACTTTATGTTGTCCAACAGCTGCAATATTTGTCAAGCTGTATTGAGTTTATTCTTCTGCTGTCACTCTATGTGGGAGGAGTATTACACAAGGGTGAAGAGGCTGTACAAGTGCTGATGTTACAGAATATTGCACGGCTATCAGCCAATCAGATTCAAGAACCAGACAGAGCTGTTGTATAAATAAACAATGTTATACTTTTTAAATTCTACAAAAACCATGTAGAATTTTCTATACATGCATCTGAGCCATTTGTCAAGACATACTGACTTGTTAAACGTGCATTTCTTTTCTCAGAAACCCAGATTGTCAAGCTACTCTTTTATTACATCATGTTATAAATGTCCGCACTGTTTTTGTGTGTCTCTTTATATGCAAATGAGTTGCTTGTGCCCCGGACACTCAGGCAACGGAAAAAAACACTGCATGCTTTTTATAGTCTTATCATTTAAATGACTTGATATAATTTATTGATAAACAAACATAATTTTATACTTTATTTTACAGTGTTTTCCCTATAAAAACCTTTTATGTTTTACATAAATCTTTCTCAAAAACTTAGATCAATGAGCATCTCTCATTATTATCATGCTGTAAATGACCCTTTTTACACACTGTTTTTATGTCTCTTTAAATGCAAATAAGTTGCTTCTCCCTACCCCTTTTCTTCCAGAAGAGGGACGAGCCTTTACAGCTTATGCCTCGGAGATTCCGGAAACAACAAATAAAGCATTTCATACATTTTATAGTCTTGATATTTTAATCTTAGATCGATAAGCAACTCTTTTATTATTACAATTCTGTAAGTTCTCCCTTTTAGGTAGAAGCAAAAACGCATTGTTTTCATGTGTCTCTTTATATTCAAATTAGCTGCTCTCACCCCCTTCCAGAAGAGGGTGGAGCCTCTACAGCTTGTGCCTCGAATACTCCAGAAACCGCTCATAAAACATTGCATTCATTTTATTCTTGTCATTTTAATCTCTTGATATTTAAATATATATATTATTAATATAATATAATATAAATAATAATATAATAAATAAGAAATATATATATATATATATATATATATATATATATATATATATATATATATATATATATATATATATATATATATATATATATATATATATATATATATAATTATTATTATTATTATTATTATTATTATTATTATTATTATTATTATTATTATTATTATTATTATTATTATTATTATTTATTTTTTTTATTTTTTTTTTTTTACTATTTTTTTCCCACAAAAACCATGTAAAATACTCCGCACATTCATCTGAATTGTTTTTTTGTCAAGTGCTGAATGCTTAAACATGTTGGTTTTTTTTTTTTAGAAACTTGGATTCATGTTTAGGTAGAAGCAAAAAAAACATTGTTTTTAGTTGCCTCTTAATATGCAAATGAAATGCTCCTGCCATGTAAAGCGAATCTTTACAGCTTGTGCCTTAAATACTCCAGAAACAACAAAACATGCATACATTTTATAGTCTTGTCATTTAAATCTCTTCATAAACACAATTTTATATATTTTTATAAAAAAAAAACTCCCACAAAAACAGTGTAAAATATTCTGCATATTCATCTGAGCTGTTTGTCATCAAGTGCTGACTGGTTCTCAGAAATCTTCGATTGATGAGCATCTCTTTTATTATTACAATTCTTTAAGTTCTCCTTTTTAGGTAGAAGCAAAAACGCATTGTTTTTATGTGTCTCTTTATATGCAAATTAGCTGCTCTCACCCTCTTTGTTCCAGAAGAGGGTGGAGCCTCTACAGCTTGTGCCTCGGATATATTCCAGAAACAGCAAATAGAACATTTCATACATTTTTATAATCTTGTCATTTAAATCTCTTGATATATAAACACAATTTTATATATTTTTTATACTATTTTTTTCCCCACAAAAACAGTGTAAAATATTCTGCATATTCATCGGAGCTGTTTTTTGTCAAGTGCTGACTGGTTAAAATATATTTTTCTCAGAAACTTGGATTGATGAGCAACTCTTTTATTATTACCATTCTTTAAGTTCTCATTTTTAGGTAGATAAAATGCATTGTTTTTATGTGCCTACTTATACGCAAATGAAAGCAGGAATCTTTACAGCTTGTGCCTCAGATACTCCAGAAACAACAAAACATACATACATTTTATAGTCTTGTCATTTAAATCTCTTGATATATAAACACAAGTCTATATATTTTTATACAATTTTCCCCACAAAAACAGTGTAAAATTTCCCTTTTTAGTTAGAAGCAGAAAGCACTGTTTTCATGTCTCTTTAAATGCAAATGAGTTGCCTCTCCCTACCCCTTTTCTTCCAGGAAGTGGGTGGAGCCTTTTGCCCCGTATATTTCAGAAACAACAAATAAAACATTGCATACATTTTATAGTTTTGTCATTTAAATCTCTTGATATATAAACACAAATTTATATATTTTTATGCTATTTTTCTCACAAAAACAGTGTAAAATATTCTGCATATTAATTTGAGCTGTTTGTCTTCAAGCTTTGACTGGTTATCAGAAATCTTCGATTGATGAGCAACTCTTTCATTATTCTTCAAGTTCTCAATTTAGGGAGAAGTAAAAACGCGTTGTTTTTATGTGTCTCTTTAAATGCAAATTAGCTGCTCCCGCCCTCTTTGTTCCAGAAGAGGGTGGAGCCTTTACTTTAGGGTGGATTCCAGCTTTACTCCCCCCCCCCCCCAAACTCGTAAAGCTGGAATCTTTATAGCTTGTGCCTCAGATACTCCAGAAACAACAAATAAATCATGCATACATTTCAAAGTCTGAACCTTTTAACCTAATCTCTTGATAAATGAGCATATTTTTTAACCTCAGAAACTATATTTTTCATAAACGTCTGAGCTGTTTGTCGTCAAGTGCTGACTGGTTAAAAACGCACAGAAGCTCAAATCAATGAGTGCTATCTGAACCACCCGCCACAATCAATAAACCCCTCTCCATCCTAGAGCGAGTGTTATTGTGAGAAGAAATCAGATACAGGAAGAGGAAACCGGCGTGTTCCTGAAGGTCAAGCTGATCTAAGAACTTCTAAAATGTCCTGCAAAACTCACAAATTTGACAGGAAATAAAACTGCGCTCTCGATTCACGGCTTCCTGTGTGTGCTTGATATTTTTTTTTTGTGTGTGTGGGTGGGTGTTCCTGAAGTTTGGTATCTGTCCTGACACTGTTCGATTTTCATGTGATTTTTAACAAATGTTTTTCTCCCTCGTTTTCAGTGGATGAAGGACATGTGGCGTTCGGACCCCTGCTACGGCAACTATGGTGTGGATGGGTCCACCTGCTCATTCTTCATTTATTTGAGTGAGGTAAGACAGCACCACAGTGTTTGACTAATGATCACAGGCCTGTGCTGAAAACTCACACAATGTAGCTTTTTCATCCAGGGTTATTATAGTTAATTATTACACTGCGCTCTGGAATACCTGATTCTGATTGGTCAATCACAACATTCTAAGATGATATTCCCTGATATGGAATCAAAGACTATGTGTGCTATTTAATTTCAAGCATCTTTCAGCATTTCTAAGAGTTCCTACTTAGATTTAGTAGCATGTTCTGAATACTCATAATATTGAATACTCATAATATTCAGGTCTGGACTCTGTGGAGGCCACTTCATGACTGTCTTTCTTATTTATCAGCTGTTTTTCTCTCCAAATATGATTTCATTGCATTATAGCAGTGTGTTTGGGATCATTATCATGCTGAAAAATACAATTATTACAAATAGGTGCTTTCTAGTAGGAATTAGATACTGAATTAAAACCTGTCTGTGCTTTTCAGCATTCACAATCCTTTCAATTCAGGCAATATTGACAACAGCTCTGGCAGAAATGCAGATCAAATCAAGATAGAAACTTTAGTGTTTTTAATCTGTTCTTTCATCTCTACGCCCCCAAAAACTCAACTAGGACCTGTATTTTCTGGTTATATTTTAGTAAATAGAATGATATGTAACATATAATGTCATTTTACCCTCCCTAAAGCAACAAATTTCTCTGGGGGCCTAAGGCTTTTGCGCAGTACTGTATATATTAACTAACCTTAAAGTTGATTTATTGATTCAAAGTTCCCTGATGGACCTGTTTTATTTTGTTCAGTTGTATATCGTATTGAGCATGTCAATGTTTTTCTGTGCTGTTGACTAGAAATGTTCACTAAATGTTGGTGACAACCCATACTTGCAAAGAAAACAACGAATAAGCTCACAAATTAAATAATGTGTATTAAAATGCAATTGCCCAGGGAAAAAGTATTAAACACACTTTCTAAACTTTGTACAAAAGCCTTCATAACGGCTCTGTGGAGAAATGAGTCAGGTGGGATTTTGGCCCATTATTAGCACAAACAGCCTTCTAAAGGTTCTGTAAGCATCTTCTTGGAGCTCTGATCTTTAGTTCTTTCTATAGATTCTTTCCAAATTGGATTCAAGTGGGTCAATTTAAAAGCTTTATTTTCTTTTTCTGAAACCAGTTGAGAGTTTCTTTGGCTGTGTGCTTATGATCATCGTCCACCCTGCTAGTTTTTTCTTTGGCATCCTGGTTGATTGCTGCAGATTTTTAATTAAGGTTTAGTTTTTCTCTCCTAATATGATTTCATTACATTAGCAGTGTGTTTGGGATCATTATCATGCTGAAAAATAATTATTACACATTAGGTGCTTCCTAGTAGGAATTAGATGATGAATTAAAACCTCTCTGTACTTTTTAGCTTTTACAATACCATCAATTCAGGCAATATTGACAACAGCTCTGGCAGAAATGCAGATCCAACCAAGATGGATAATCCAGTATTTTTAATTAATTCTTCCATCTTTTCTAAAACCAGTTGAGAGTTTCTTTGGCTGTGTGCTTATGATCATCGTCCACCTAGTGGTGGGCAAAGCGAGGCTTCGTGAAACACTGAAACAGTCGAAGCAAATGTGTCGAAGCTTCGAAACGTTTCGAACCAGACTCTACAGTGACACCTAGTGATCTTTTTTTATCTATTGCACTGAAACCGTTTCAGCAAAAAACCAGTACAGCAAATTGAGGTATTAAACCCCACTTTGTAGAGTTGAACCTTTAAGTTCAACTCTAAGTAAGCAGTCAGAGATCCTGACTTCCATGCAGGCATAGTGGGTTCCAATCCAGGCTGAAACAGCCATTTTGAATGGCTTAATATCAGTTTGAAATGCTCTGTTCTTGTATCGTTTTGTTTCAACATTTGTCTGACATCCGAATAAACACTTTGTGAATAAATATGTCTTGTTTTGGTCATAAAACAGGGTTGTTGCTAGATCAGAGACAGTGGTGGCCGGAAGTTAACAAGAATTATTTATATTCATTAAATTTCCCATTTATTATATTTTATTAACATCTACCCAAAACCTAAACCCAACCATCACAGTACTGTAAAAATATGAACTATGTACAGTGTTACAAAAATGATGCTAATATGATGGCGTATCCGCAGCTATATCCTATCTAGACTACACCATAAAACATTAACTATTAAAATTCATAAAATCATAATTTTGGAGTATTTGTACAAGTCGGGATTCGAACCCAAAAGCCTCTTTAAGCACAGTAACAACGTGCACACGCGCAGTCCACTAGGCTATCTGAGACAGAGGTGTTTCTGACCCTTTCAGTCAAACGCAGATTTGTCAGGTCTCAAAAGCTTCTGAAATGATTGATGCTTTGAACTGCTTTAATCACGTGACTAGGTGTTTCGAAACACTTTAGTCACGTGACATGGGTATTTCGGATCATGCTTCGGAACAGTGTTTCGAAACACTTGCGCTTCGGGATCTCGACACTTTCGAAACGTCAGTTTCAAGTAAGCCATCCCTACGTCCACCCTGCTGGTTTCGTCTTCGGCATCCTGGTTGAATGTTGCAGATTTTTAATCAAGAATTTCTCATTTTACCATTCATTCTACCTTCAATGATATGAAGTTTGCTGAAAAAAGCGTGTGTTAATTGTAGAACACATTTTTTGGTGAATATCAACTCATTTTAAAACTTAGTTAATAAAACAGTTTAGTTTTACCATTTAAAAATCTATTAAGGTGATATCGGGAGCACTTTTGGATTAGCTTAGCATAGATCATTGAATCGGATTAGACCGTTAGCATTTCGCTCAAAACGATCATTAAAAAAAGTTTCTATTTATTTTTCTTTTGTAGTTACATCATGTAATAAGACCAGCAGAAAATAAAAAGTTGCTATTATTTTTTTAGGCTGACTAGGAACTATACTCTTTTCGCCATAATTAATAAATTTGTTGTCGAACCATGGCTGCAGCAGGTGCAGTGATATTACACAATGTCTGAAAATAGTCCCGAGCAAGATACCTAGACAACAGCACTGAGTAATGTCATTGCTCCTGCTTTTCTTAAAGAATCAGCAGTTTTGAATGAATCATTTGAATGAATGATTCTGTACATTACATTGTAAGGCAGGAACTTGTTGCCACCTACTGGCGGTTTTAAAATAACGTTTATTTATCCACAACAGCCCAAAACAAAAAAGGTGATGTACCCACCTCCAAACTTCACTGTTAGCATGGTGTTCTTTGGGTGTGACTGTACTTTACTGTACTGTACTGTACTGTACTGTACTGTAACTGAGAGTTCAGTTACTTAAGTATGTTCTCCCAGAATTTCACAGGCTTGTCCAAATGCTGTGGAGCAAACCTTAAACAAGCAAGCTTCAACATGTTTTTCTTTCTTCAGAAATGCAGTCTTGTGTGGTGAGCATGAATACAGGCCATGGTAGTTGAGTGCATTACTTATCGGTTTCTTGAAAAGTGTTGTACCTGCTAATTCCAGGTCTTTCTGAAGCTCTCTATAAGTGATTCTCTTGGACATCTCTTCTGTTCATTTTCTTTACAATTCTGTCAGAAATGTTGACTATGCTGACTATGAAACAGCCAATAGAATGAATGGATATACCGTATTATTTAAGCACGACTGTGTGTGCATATGAGTGCCAGCATCTGAAATACGTTTTAAAGATCCAAACGCACACACAAACCATCGATATGGGGATTTGCATACATTTCCATACCAAGCATCTCTGTCTGTAGCAAGTGATGTGTAATTTGAATATTGATAAGGTGCTTCATTGAGTCGGGTGATATGTAAATAAACGTGCTTGGAAAAGCGACACGTAGTATGTTAACATGTGTGTGTTTTCACGCGCTGTGGGATTGTGCCTGATTATTAGCTCTGGTGGATGTTCACTCCAATGTTTTTTTGTGTGTGTGTTAGGTTGAAAACTGGTGCCCTCGTCTGCCGTGGAGGATCAAGAATATTGGAGATGAATTGGAAAGAAAAACACAGGTGTGTGTGTTTGTGTGTGTTTGTGTGTGTGTATGAGTGGGTTACAAAATAAAATATAAAAGAAAGTAGATTAGATTATTTTAACATAATTTATATAATATTGTCTTTTAATAATTAATTACAAATAAAATATAGATTTATTTTTTTCTACATTTTATAAAAATAGTTCTGTATTTTATTTAGTTATGCACGAAACATGCAAATATGTTCAAACATTATTTATATACGTCAATAAAAAGTTTACTTATGGTAATTTATTAAAAAGTAAATGATTATAATTACAATATTAATATATTATTTTTATATAAATTTTTATATAAATTTTAATTAATAAATTACCATAATTACAATATTAATATATTATTTATTAATTAGTTTTATTTGTAAGCCTATAATAAAGGATAATATATATTTCAAAAGGCGGCAACACCAAAGCTCCAAAAATGGCAATTTATTAAGTGAAAATGGCTGATACAAGGCGTGTAATGTTTCGAGCACACTGGCTCTTCATCAGACAGTGTTCATCATAGTATGTTGCGCCTTTTTATACACTTTCGGATCACATGATCTCACACATTCTCACAACAAGAAAATAGAGAAAATGCAGATTTATAAAATTATAATAAAATTATTTATTGAATATAATAAAGATTAAAATAAAGTTTTTTACATTATCGTAACATTATTTTATGTTCGTGATTGGTTGGATTGCTTTGTTGTTTGATTGTTAAATTAAAAGGATGAGAGAACAGAAACTTACTGTAAGAATAAACTTACGGAGCGGCGCATGTTGCGTCTGCGCAGCCGGTGCCTGAATGAAGCGCTTGCATCACTGACACAGCGCGCAGCCCTCCAGTATACGGACACTTCCAAAACAGCAGCACAAATGGGAAAAATCAATGCGTTGAGGATCTGTCCAATGTATTATTGAGCCTTTTCTCATTTAAAGTTTCAGGTAGGCCTACTTTGTGTGTGAAGAGCATGTAATAACCCTCTCTACTCCAGTGTTTTAAATGCGGTCTGCTGGTATAACAGACCCAGCGCAACATGATTTAAAAACGGCAATGATCTCCATGTTGCAGGTCAAAATGAACCCATTTACCGCAAAACTAAACGCATTTCTCCACCAATTATTTATATTAACAGGACAATTCTAGTCTTTAGTCTTGGAGAGAGTTTTTCGTGTTGTCATGAACGCGAAATGCAGTTTGAATTGTGAATGAATGGAGAATGATTGACAGGTGCAGCGTGGGAAGCGCTGAAGTGAACATTAATTTAAGCACTTGAATATTCATCTGTACTTCACATTAAACTATAAAATGGCTGCAGAACATTTCGGATATAGTAGGCCTACATGACAACTTTCTAGTGCCTTTTAATAGGCAACCTTCCTGGCTTTTATTAGCTTATAAATTACACGTATATAGCGCATGAGCAAGATCGGATTTGGATCGGTACCAGCTGGCCGATACCCGATCCAGCAAAAATATGCAGTATTGAACCGATATCCGATCCAGGTATCGGGATCGGTGCATCCCTACTAAACATAATAGTTTTAATAACTCATTTCTAATGATTTATTTATTTTATCTTTTATTTTTCAAGACACTTCTATACAGCTTAAAAAGACTTTTAAAGCCTTAACTAGGTTAATTAGGTTAACTAGGGGGGTTAGGGTAATTAGGCAAGTTATTGTATAACGATGGTTTGTTCTGTAGAAATAAAACAAATACTTTCTCCAGAAGAAAAAATATTATCAGACATACTGTGAAAATTTCCTTGCTCTGTTAAACATCACTTGGCAAATATTTTAAAAAGAAAAAACAATTCAAAGGGGCGCTAATAATTCTGACTTTGGTTTCTTTAATCTGAGAGAAACTAAACTAGAAATCATCACCTGAGTCTCCATCAGTCTGTTCTCAACTCACTTTAAATGTGTTGATTGTTTTTTGCACAGTTGGAGGTCCGCACAAGTTTTGACGAGTTGTATCGCGTGATGTTGCGGCGTGAGGAGTTTCGCTGGATGATGCTGCGGATCAAGCGGATGGAGGAGCCGTGGGTCAGCGCCGTTCGCTCGCTCGCCAACAAACAAAACCTCCACCACCGCAAACGCAAGAAGGTGAGGCTGAACATAAAACTGTGTAAAAAATGTATCATCTATGGTAATGTTGTCGTAATTGTAGTTTTAAAGGAACATTACACATTTTTGCAAAATCTACTCCTTTTTTAACAGTTGAACAGTTGAGTTTTACCATTTATGAATCCATTTGGCATCTTCTGGTCTGGCAGGAGCACTTTTAGCTTAGCATAGATCATTGATTTGGATTAGACCATTAGCATCTCAAAACATTCAAAATAAAAATGTAGGCAATTTTTCTATTTTAAGCTTGAGTCTTTTATTACATCATGTAATAAGATCAGCGGAAAATTAAAAGTTGCTATTATTTTTTTTAGGCTGGCTAGGAAATACACTCTCATTTTGCCATAATCCAAACCTGTCAACCCTTCTGTTTTTCCCTGGATTCTCACGTATTTTTACAAATCTATATATCTGAAGAGTGGCAATAAACATTAAAGAGCCGATCCTCCCTATACGCAACCCATATCACCGAACCACCGGGGGACCCTTGCTCTTAAATGTGAATCTGTTGTGTGATTTTATTTAATTTAGGCATGAAATCACGTTGAAATATATATATAAAAATGGCGTGATTCCCTTCCTTTCCATTATAGGTGCCGTCGCTTCTCCTATGCAATCCTCAAAACAGTCATTTCATGTAGCGGTGCATGACTGTCAGACATGCTCTATAGTGATAAATAGACGCTGTTTCCCAAATGGATTCTGTACATGCGATTTTGAAGCTGAGCGAAAGTGGACACTCTGGGTTTTGGGTGCATGTTTGAACATACACATGTAGTAGTAGTAGTAGTAGTAGTAATAATAATAATAATAATAATATTAATAATAATAGTTATAGTAGTAGTAATAATTACAACATCTAAACATGTCAATCTTGGTGGGTTTTCTTTTAAACTACAAATCTTAGTTTTAACTTCCTCTGTAATATCAGCAAAACAAGACGCTGAACACAGAAGTAATATATGACTAAATGATTGATGAAATCCTGTCTCTGTTTATTTATATGCATTGAAACACAACCTTTTGACTTTACAATATACTGGCATTGAACAAGTGAAGGTTCCGAGAAGGGGTGGGGATATTGACAGACTTTTATTACAGAGTGTAACGTTTTAACTTTACACATTGAATACTTCTCTGAGAGGTCTAAATTTTGATTTTGATTTGAAATATTTTTTGTATTAATATATCTTATACTGTCATATGTATACTAAATATATGTGTATATATTTTTTCTCCCCGGTTCACTGGCCTGTTAATTGATGTGATCATTTTTTGCAGGTATGATGTGTTATATTTATACACTGAATACTCTGTCTCGGAGGAAGTTAAAATTTGTATTTGTTTTTTTTTAAAAAAGCACATTTCTGTTTCTTGTTTTCTTTTAAACGCAATCAATTTTGTCTTAAATTTATTATTAACAAAATGTTAGGGAAGCAATTGAATACTTTCATTATAGATCTCTGGATTTTTAAAGTGACACCTCTGTTATTTAATGAAATCAAATGAAAAATCTAAATGAGAGATTCACCCGCTGCTCTTTAATCAGAATGTTTAAGTTATACAGTGAAGAAAAAGTTAATGTTAGGCCTTATTTTCACATCCCAATGTTGACAGATATGCCGTAATCATCAATAAATTTGTTGCCGAACCATGGCTGCAGCAGAAAATAGTCCTGAGCAAGATAACTAGACAACAGCACTGCGTAATATCATTGCTCATGCTTTTCTTAAAGAATCGGCTGTCTTGAATGAATCATTTATATGAATGATTCCATACGTTATATTGCAAGACAGGAACTTGTTGCCACCTACTGGCGGTTTTAATATAACATTTATTCATCCACAACCGGCTAAAAACCTGCTATATAACAGTACAAAAACACACTCCGCAAAATATTGTTTGACTATCCTAATCAAAAAAGGTCTGATTGTTGCATTTGATACTGATTCTCCACGTCGTTCTATAATAATGCAGTCAGTGTTCCCGCCATTTTCCTCAATGAATAATTCACACAAATGCAGATGGACACCGTTTCCCATGAGCCTCTTTGCCTTTTTCTGTCACCTGCTGCCGAGCGGCGCAGCGGGGCCTGAAACCACACACACACACTTCCCTCTAGAGATTGCCTCGTGTCAAGCCTCAAATACCCTCAGTTGTTTAGAGCTTAAAGCATGTCACGGTTACCCATAATCCTCTGCTGATACTTATCCAGCACACAAATGTGACTCTGGAGATGTTGTTCAACACAATAACCCTGAAACTAATGCTGTAAATGAAAAATATAAGACCCAATTAATCTGCTTTTGACTTGATAGAGAATTTAAGACACACTGTCTTTTCTTAAGATGTCACCAAAGTCACATTTACCCAGAATGCAAAAGTCTCTTTCTTTTTACTTCTTTGCAGTACATGTATTAAACTGATCATCAGAAATCATGTGATGTTTTAGACAATATAAAATTTTACGGGATCAGACCTTTTAAGTAGGACTTAATGTGATAAACTGTTTGTTATAAAAATAAAAGTGCAATGCAATATTTGCGTTTTTGGTTAATTATGTAGCTTGACCTGACAAAAGTTGTATTGTCAATCCCAGTTGTAAGAACAACAAATAATAACTTGACTTCTAGTTGGTCATTTGGAAAAGTGGCAGAAGGTAGATTTTTTTATTTATTTTTTAACCATGAATCATCTGTTGAACTCCATCCCAATCATCACAAATACTGCTGAATGCCTATTCTCATAGAAATCAGTCAAGTTTGGTGAAGGATAAATCATGGTTTGGGGTTACATTCAGTATGGGGGCATGTGAGAGATCTACAGAGTGGATGGCAACATCAACAGCCTGAGGTATCAAGACATTTGTGCTTCCCATTACATTTACAAACCATAGGAGAGGGCAAATTCTTCAGCAGGATAGTGCTCCTTCTCATACTTCAGCCTCCACATCAAAGTTCCTGAAAGCAAACATTATTGAGCATGTCTGGGGTAAGATGGAGGAGGAAGCATTGAAGATGAATCCATAGACCATTTATGAACTCTGGGAGTCCTGCAGGAACACTTTTTTTGCCACTCCAGATGACTTATTAATAAGTTATTTGAGTCATTGCAGAGATGTATGGATGCAGTCCTCCAAGCTCATAGGAGTCATACACAATATTCATTATTTTCCCACTGCATCATGACTTTATATTCTATACTGTACAGTATTTCTGTTAATTGACAAGACTTTTGTCTAAGCAATCTCAGACCTTGCTGTCATAATTAAATCATTATAAATCATGACATGATCATATTTTATTTTGGTATAATAAGTGTAGTCTAGAGGCCTTTGCCTTTCATATAAGCCACTTCTGATATCAAATGATCAATTTGAAGTCAAGTTACTATTTGTTGTTCCTAAAACTTGGATAGGCGACAAGACTTTTATCAGACAGTGTAAAGTAATATTTTTGGAAAACTATGTAATTTGTGTAATATATCTTTGTAATATGTCTTATTATTAACAAACATAAAAATTACACTTATTTTTTAGATTTTATTTTGTTATGTAATTGATAGTGCATTCACTATATATATATATATATATATATATATATATATATATATATATATATATATATATATATATATATATATATATATATATATATACACATACATACATACATACATACATACATACATACATACATACATACATACTAATGGTATTTTAAATACAAGACACCTTCAGTTGAAGATGAGGTTTATTATTTTGGTTATTTGTTGTTGCAAATACTTTTTTGCTAAATGTTTTATGGAAAAATGAGTATTATATTTAAACAAGGATTGTCAAATGAACGTTAAGTATCATTGTGTATGTTTACATGGGCAACAATACTTTAATGCGATTTTAATATGATTAAAACAATACTCTGATTGAGAGTCACCATGTAAACAGCAATTTTTGATTACCTTAAAGCGAATAAAGTCATAACTGAACTAAACAGAAATGGAATTAAGACGTGGAGTATGCAGATATTAGTGACATTACTGACAAACTATTACCGTTATTTGGGAGTTTTCCTCTGTGTAGGAGAAGGGACTTTTCGCCATATTTTCAGACAGGATCCACAAAGGCGGCTGTCAGTAAAGGACCGTACAGACACACACACACACACACACACACACACACACACACACACACACACACACACACACACACACACACACACACACACCACACATCGTGAAATGAGGAAGTTTTTTTTTTTTTTTCTTTTCATTTGGCCTGCGTTATTAAATTCAATGACACTCTTGCCAGTTTTTACTCATTATTTGCGTCTAATACCCCAGTTTGTCACGGCGTATGAATGAAACGTTCATGAGTTAAAGTGAAACTGCCGAACATCAGTTAAAGTCAGACATCCTGCTGATTTGATTCAGAAGGGCACTTGTTTGTCAGACGGCTCACCGGTCAGGTATACATCCGCGCTAAAATATCAAGGTGAAAGTCATCATAGCTTGCGTAGAATTGACCTAGCTCCCAATCCAACTTTTAGAATAGATTAACAGCAATATATTTTAATCACGAGATAAGAGTCTCCCGTTAACGCAGCACGTTAACGCCGATAACGGCCCACCACTAATATATATATTTAATTATTTGTGTATATATATATTTAATTATTTATATATATATATATATGTGTGTGTGTGTGTGCGTGTGTGTGTATATATATATATAATGCATACAAACCTGCATACATGCATACAATTTATTTATTTAATTTTTTTTTATCAAAAAATTGTTTTCTTTGTTAAAAATTATTATATGGTATGTTTAAAAACAGATAGAAGATTGAATAGTTGTGTTTTGTTTCCAGATCCTGGTTCACTTGGGTCTGCTGACAAAGGAGTCTGGTTTTAAGATAGCGGAGAATGCGTTCAGCGGCGGTCCTCTGGGTGAGCTGGTGCAGTGGAGTGACCTCATCACCACTCTCTACCTGCTGGGACACGACATCCGCATCTCAGCCTCCCTCGCTGAGCTCAAAGAGTTAGTCCTGCACATCATACACACTCCCTACACACTATACTGAAACATCTGAAACCATACGATACGACGCAACCTTTCTGCAGTATCTACAGTTGAAGTCAAAATTATTAGCCCTCCTGTACATTTTTTTCCCCAATTTCTGTTTAATGGACTGATTTATTTTCTCTTTGCCATGATGACAGTAAATAATATTTGACTAGATATTTTTCAAGACACTTCTATACAGCTTAAAGTGACATTTAAAGGCTTAACTAGGTTAATTAGGTTAACTAGGCAGGTTAGGGTAATTATTGTTATTGTATAACGATGGTTTGTTCTGTAGACTATCGAAAAAATATAGCTTAAAGGGGCTAATAATTTTGACCTTAAAATGGCTTTTAAAAAATTTAAAACTGCTTTTATTCTAGCTGATATAAAACAAATAAGACTTTCTCCAGAAGAAAAAATATTATCAGACATACTGTGTAAATTTCCTTGCTCTGTTAAACATCATTTGGAAAATATTTAAAAAAGAAAAAACAATTCAAAGGGGTTTTAATAATTCTGACATCAACTGTATTTGTACCAACAAAACATATCCAGGCTCCAGATAAAATGTGCATTAACTGGGCTAACTGTGTCTGTCCACAGGATCATGAAGAAGGTGATGGACAATAAATCCAGCTGCCCGACTAAAGGAGATAAAGTGGTGGAGCTGATTTACATTGACATCGTGGGGCTGGCGCAGTTCAAGAAGACCCTCGGCCCGTCCTGGGTCCATTATCAGTAAGTGCAGAAATGTTTTAGTTATGAGCCCACGGATGTGAGCGGACTTTTGCGTTTTCTTTCACTTCCTCTCAGAAACGTGAGCTGAGTGGACAGTATTGAGCGTGTAAAGCCGTTTTAAATGAGTCTGAAACGGATCTGCTGATTGGATCTCCAACTTCAGGCTTTTCTTTTGGCTTATCTTGATCTTAGCGGAGTGAATTTGAGCTCATATTCTAGTCAGGATCAGGTTTATTCAGTAATCAGTGGCGTCTGGACGGATGTGACCCGTTTTCTGTGGTCAGTCTTTGTTTATGTTAGTTAGCTAAAGCCTTCTGACAAGAGATTTGTCAAATGTTATGTAAATGATGTATGTAATGATATATATTTTTATGTATGTGGTTTTATAGTTATTATATTTAATTTTTTTAATTTATGCCTTAGTTGCAGTTGAAGTCAGAATTATTAGCCCCCCTGAATTATTAGCCCCCCTGTTTATTTTATTTTTTCCCAATTTCTGTTTAATGGAGAAGATTTTTTCAACACATTTCTAAACATAATAGATTTAATAACTCATTTCTAATAACTGATTTATTTTATCTTTGTCATGATGACAGTAAATAATATTTGACTAGATATTTTTAAGACACTTCTATACAGCTTAAAGTGACATTTAAAGGATTAACTAGGTTAATTAGATTAACTATGCAGGTTTGGGTAGTTAGGCAATTTATTTTAAAATGATGGTTTGTTCTGTGGACTATCGAAAAATTATAGCTTAAAGGGGCTAATAATATTGACTGTAAAATTGTTTTACAAAATTTAACATGGTTTTCATTCTAGGCGAAATAAAACAAATAAGAATAAATAACAAAGAATAAAAAAAATATTATCAGACATACTGTGAAAGATTCCTTGCCCTGTTAAACATCATTTGGGAAATATTTAAAACAGAAAAAAAACTAAAAATAAAATAAAATTAGTATTATTATTATTATTATTATTATTATTATTATTATTATCACATTTTTCTATAAAAAATGGAACCATTTATTTTAGTTACTTATTGACCATATTCTCATAAATGTATGTAATAGTCAATTAATATGTCTAATGATAAGCAGTTATTAATGTAATTAATAATAATAAACAAACCATTTACTTTTGATTAAATATATTTTAAAGTTTTTATACACATTTAATTATTTGTTAATTATTGCTCTCAGTAATAGACATTTGTTTCCTTATTTCCCTATTCATTTATTCATGTAATTATTTTTATTGATCTGTCTTGTTTTTGATTATGCAAATGTGAGCCCTAGTCAACATCAGAATGTTTTTGTGTATTATTTTACGTTTATATTACAAAATATCATATATATATCATAATATTTAAGTGTTGTTTTGCTACATTTGTTTTTGAACATCAAATATTACGCGTTAAGTTAATAATCTGGTAAAAATACAACACACTTTTGCCAGTTTGACCGTTTGACCTTTGTTTTTTGAATTACAGCCAATCAACAACGGTTAATATCAAAGCATCGTATTTGTTTATTCAATAATTTTAGCAACAAATCACTTTTTTCTTTCCAATGCTACACTCAAAAAATAGTTTGGCTAGTTTTTCAAACTACTAATTTAAAATGAGTGAAACAACACTATCCTTGAGGTTTTTTATGAACAGCATAATTATTTAGTGTACGATCTACTTAAATTTCAAAAACAATTAATTGGGGCAACATTAAGGAATTGTGTGCACTCAAAAAAATTATGTTAGCTGTTTGTTCAATCTACTTATTTAAAATGAGCTGAAATGACCCAATTCCTTGCGACAACTTAATTATTTTATGTTCAATTAATTTTAATTTATAAAAACTAAGAAGTCTACTTAAATCCTTCATGTTTTCCCAACACAAAAAGCAATTGTGTGGAACCCAGCATTTTTGACAATGTATCAGCCGTATCTCTCGTCCTCATCTGGTGTTGTCGGCCTCTGTTGTGTTTCAGGTGTATGCTGCGTGTGCTGGACTCATTCGGGACAGAGCCGGAGTTCAATCACGCTCACTACGCCCAGTCCAAAGGCCACAAGACTCCATGGGGCAAGTGGAACTTGAACCCGCAGCAGTTCAACACCATGTTTCGTAAGTGTGCTTGAGAGAGGCTTTTCATACGTGTGTATAAATGTGTGTGTGTTCCCCCCTGCTTTACCCTCTGGACATGGAAACGTGATCAGGGGGTTTTGGGGTTTTTTCGGGTGGCGTCTCTGATCGTCTCGGCCTCTGAATGGCTCTTTTGTTTACTAACAGACTTTGACATTCTCATAAAACTCGCGGCTCTCCAAGCAGAACTGCTCTTATTTCCGATTCCAGAACAGAGATTGTTTTCACTGAGACGCGGGTTCCACTGAACAACATGTTCGAGTGTTTCCGTCGGGCTAAAATCTCTTGCTAATCAACTTACGTGAAATGATCAATATTTAGTTTGGTGGAGAATCGAAAAAATTGCCATAAATTAGCAGGTTCCCTATTTTGTGATATATTTACATATTTTTCCACATTTATTTATGCCTTTGAAGTGCATTATGGGATCTTGATCTTTTTTCCAACAACTTTTAACCTTGAAAAGATTAAAAAAGTAACTATTTTTAATAGTTGAAAGTAATATATTGTCTGGGTTGGTGTTTTATAATGCGATACAAAAATCTTGTAATAAGCTGCCAGTACATTTTCGGTTACTTTACAGATTTACTTCTTTATATATTGTTTTTTTTTTATACATTATTAAGAAAAAAAAACAGTTTAGGGTTGTTATTATGATCATTACCTCTAACCTGCATACATTTGGGTGATAAATCCATCAGTTTAAAGTTGTTGATGCAAGATTTATAGACATGGTTACTGTATATTCTCATAGGATGTACAGAACTCTTATTGTTCAGATATCCAGATTACATTCCATGGCACCTTTAAAGCACTACATTTTTGAAGTGCAAGCAAAGTGCATTTGCTTTTATTGTGTGGAACAAACATCATCAGCAACACTAACCAAACTCATCCAGGCCTCTATGGAGCCAGATCAGTCTCAAAAATAATACATCTAAAAAAATATATATTCCATGCATGCACAGCACAATTTGCATTAACAAAATCTAATTTGTGAGGTCAAAACATGATTCTTTCCGGCAAATTACCATTATTGTTACAACTTCTCTTTCCGGAAAATTGCCAGAACGAATTAACCGGTATTTTCAAAAATTGCCCGTTCACACATGATTCCTTTCTGAAAAATTGCCGGTAATTTTCTGGAGAGGTCTGTATGTGTGAAAGGGACTATTATTTCAAACTACTGAAGTGTCTTTAAAAGTTACTTTGTCAAACTGTTGAGTTGAATATTCAACATTAAAAGTGGACAGAGCAGAGATCAATGTCATTTTTTACAGTATAGTATATACTGTATTTACTAAAGTTTAAATTAATCTTGTAAATAAAATGGTAATAATGCAAAACTTTTTTTAACTGCAAGAAATCTAAAATAAAAACTATTTTTTAATTAAAAAGAGCTTTTTTATTAATGTAAATGTGAAAAATATTGTATTGTAGGGTTTAAAATAATGTTCTTTTTACTATAGAGGGTTAGGGTTTATTTTCTCATAATTATACTTTGCTTTAATGGTTCTTTTTAGTTATGTTTTATTGCAAACTATTAAAAATAAAAAAGTTAAAGACTAAAAATAAATATGTTTTAGGTACAAGGTTTTTGTACAAGACAATAAAATGTAAAAAATTATGAAAATTTTCATTCTAAACAGTTGACCTAAATAAGAAATAAATGTTTGTTTACTTTTCGATTATGATTAAGATTTCTTACTATTTTCAAATAGTCTGAGTTTTTGTCTGCGTGTGTGTGTATATATGTGTGTATGCATGTATGTATGCATGTATGCATGTATGTATGTATGTATGTATGTATGTATGTATGTATGTATGTATGTGCAGACTAACAGCAACTGCAGACTATCAGCTTTAATTTGAGGGTTTTTACATCCAAATCAGGTGAATGGTATAGGAATTACAACAGTTTGCATATGTGCCTCCCACTTGTTAAGGGACCAAAAATAATTGGACAGAATAATAATAATAAATAAAACTTTCAGTTTTTTAATACTTGATTGCAAATCCTTTCCAGCCAATTGTAGCCTGAAGTCTAGAACACACAGACATCATCAGATGCTGGGTTTCATACCTGGTGGTGCTCTGTGAGGCCTCTACAGCTACTGTCTTCAGTTCCTTCTTATTCTTGAGGCATTTTCCCTTCAGCTTTGTCTTCAGCAAGTGAAATACAAGCTCAATCGGATTCAGGTTTGGGGATTGACTTGGCCATTACATAACATTCCACTTCTTTCCCTTCAAAAAGTCTTTGGTTGCTTTTCCAGTGTGCTTTGGTCATTGTCCATTTGCTCTGTGAAGCGCCATCCAAAGAGTTCTGAAGCATTTGGCTGAATATGAGCAGATAATAAAACACATAGAGCCAAAAATGTAAGAATTGTGTCGATGTCCCAGTATTTATGGACCTGACCATATATATGACCCTGGACCACAAATGTTTTTTTTTTTTATATGTTGCTTGGGTATGTTTGTGGGGGAAAAATACCCAATACAAAATACCAAAAAACATTGTGAGAGTCAAAATTAAAAAAAGATCTATTTAGGCAAAAAAAAAAGGTCATTAGAATAATACATAAAGAAATTTTGTACATTTCCTTCTGTAAGTTTATCAAAAAACATCATTGCTAAGAACTTAATTTAAACAACTTTAAGAGTGATTTTTCTCAATATTTCACTTTTTTTGGACACTCAAATTCCAGATTTTCCAATAATAAAAATCGACATATACTTTAATCACCTAAAAAACATATTATTGACGATAATTACCTAAGGAAACATCAGTAAGTGGAACAAAAATAATAAAACAGCTGCTGAATTATTCCAGGACCTTAATAGGGTCCTGAAAACCTCAGTTTTGCGGTTTCCTCATCTGATACGTGTGGGAAGAGCTATGAACAAAAGCAACGTCAGGACGGCCGACACCAGGACATTTAATCATAAAGGAAACAGGGGCACATCATTCTGATCTGTCATACACACAATATATGAGGTCGAAAGATGTTTATCAGCTGCCTTTTGTCCTGAAATGAGAGACCGCAGTATATTGTAGGATGCGGCAGGGTGAAGAGCTTTGATTGACAGCCTCATAAATACACACGCGTGCACACAAATGTAGGTTATTCTATAATCGCAGATACATTTGCATTTCTGAAAGTACTCTATAATATATTGACATTATTATGCCATGTAGAAGTGCGCTTACTTTTGCGATTTGCTTTAGAATTTCTGATTTAGATTAGAAATTCTGATTCAGCATTAAAAATAAGTATAATATAATAGGAAAGTCTCAGTTTGCAACATCAAGCAGCATAACGAGCTGTTTTTTAACGTCTAGAAATCAACGGAAGGGAATAAAACCGGAACCCTCGAGCCAAAAAGATTTCAATGACTTTGCCTCTTTATACGTGAAAGAATAGGGTCAATAATTTCCACCTTTTTCCATGTCTCATGATGCTATGTTCTCAAACCTCGTAAGTGCAGCTCATAATTAAAGACACAGTAGATGCGTGTGAAAAAAAGTGGATTGTTTTAAATGAAGGCAAAAGCAAGTAACATCCTTTTTATTAACGAAGACCAAAAATATATTACTCGTCAACTCTGTTATGTTTGTCTGTGACCGAATTAACTATTTTAAATGTTATAATCAAAGTTCCAACTTGCTAGCATAAATGCTAACGGTGCTAATGGAAAAGGAGAATAAAAATCAGCTTTACGTTTGATAATGGGTTAACAGTGTTGACGTATTCGGCAAAAACTTTCGCTAAAAGTAATTCTTTCTCGTTTTGTATTGTAAATATGTTATTAATTGTAATAATTCAGTCCTTTTCAAACACGTCGCTTCTATTTTCTTACTTTTAACAAACAAAGTTGCTTCTTACAGTATTGTTTGTCAACTCAGTTACAATGAACACGCATGACAGTATGCTTGTTTATTTAACAGGGACAATACACCTGATGTTGTTATACAAATGCAAGCGATGCCGCGTACATAGGACATATAGCATGAAGCTCATTTGCAGCCCTTGTCCCTGGTTAGGCTTTACGTAATAAAATAACAAACAAAAAAAATCAACAATTAAATACAACAAACATGTAGATATAGATTTACAGAGCCACAAACATATCAATAATAAATTAGTTTAATTTTACACCAAAAATCCCACTTGCTAGCATTAATGCTAACAGTACATAGCACTTATAATATCCTGATCATTTCATGAAACTTACATACTTTTGGAAGACAAAAATGTCAAGTATTTAAGTGTATATTATGGTAACAGAGTTGAGCCAAGATTTGTAGACACATTTTTAGATGAAAGACAAATTTAGGATAAAATAAAATATATATTTTAAACAATTTCATGTTGTAGATTTAAAAAAAAAAAAAAAAAAAAAACACTATTTAGAGCTTTTATTTGGATAATTTCCTGTAACGTACATACTCGTGTGATAAATCCATCAGTTCAAATGTCAGATATTTAAATGTATATTATGTTAACAGAGTTGACGCAAGATTTATCGACACATTTTTAAACAATTTAATGTTGTAGATTTATAAAAGTGACTATTTAGGGCTCTTATTTCACTTCCTGTAACTTGCATACCTGCGGATGATAAATCCATCAGTTTAAATGTCCAATATTTAAATGTATATTATAGTAACAGAGTTGACGCAAGATTTAGAGAAACATTTTTTAAGGTAATAGATATTTTTAAGCAGTTTAACGATTTATAAAAGTGACCACTTAGGGGTTTTATTTTGATCATTACCTGTAACTTGCATACTTGTGGGTGATAAATCCATGATTTAAATGTCAAATATTTAAATGTATAGTATGGTAACAGAGTTGACGCAAGATTTAGAGGCACATTTTTTAAAGATAATAACATGTAAACAATTTAATGTTGTAGACTTAAATGTGACTATTTATGACTTTTATTTTGATAATTTCCTGTAGCTTACATAATTGCAAGAGATAAATCCGTCTGTTAAGGTAAAATATATTTTTAAGTAGTTTAACAATATAGATTTATAAAAGTGACTATTTAGGGCTTTTATTATGAGCATTTCCTGATAAATCTATTAGTTTAAATGTAAAATATTTCAATGTATATTAAAGTAACAGAGTAGATGCAAGATTTAGAGACACAATTTTTAAGATAAATTTATTTTAAACAATTTTATTCCGCAGCTTTATAAAAGTGAATATTTAGGGCTTTTACTATGACAATTTCCTGTAACTTGCATAAATGCGGGTGATAAATCTATCAGTTTAAATGGCAAATATTTAATTGTATATTATGGTAACAGAGTTGACGCAAGATTTAGAGAAACATTTTTTAAGGTAATAGATATTTTTAAGCTGTTTAACGATTTATAAAAGTGACCACTTAGGGGTTTTATTTTGATCATTACCTGTAACTTGCATACTTGTGGGTGATAAATCCATGATTTAAATGTCAAATATTTAAATGTATAGTATGGTAACAGAGTTGACGCAAGATTTAGAGGCACATTTTTTAAAGATAATAACATGTAAACAATTTAATGTTGTAGACTTAAATGTGACTATTTATGACTTTTATTTTGATAATTTCCTGTAGCTTACATAATTGCAGGAGATAAATCCGTCTGTTTTTAAGGTAAAATATATTTTTAAGTAGATTAACATTATAGATTTATAAAAGTGACTATTTAGGGCTTTTATTATGAGCATTTCCTGATAAATCTATTAGTTTAAATGTAAAATATTTCAATGTATGTTAAAGTAACAGAGTAGATGCAAGATTTAGAGACACAATTTTTAAGGTAAAATCTATTTTTAAGTAGTTTAACATTATAGATTTATAAAAGTGTCTATTTAGGGCTTTTATTATGATCATTACCTTATAAATCTATTAGCTTAAATGTAAAATATTTCAATGTATATTAAAGGTTAACAGAGTATTAACAGAGTAGATGCAAGATTTAGAGACACAATTTTTAAGATAAATTTATTTTAAACCATTTTATGCTGCAGATTTATAAAAGTGGATATTTAGGGCTTTTACTATGACAATTTCCTGTAACTTTCATATATGCGGGTGATAAATCTATTAGTTTAAATGTCAAATATTTAATTGTATAGTATGGTAACAGTTGACTCAAGATTTAGAGATATTTTTTGGGGTAAAATATATTTTTAAACAGATTAATGTTGTAGAATTTGAAAAAATGACTTTTAATTGTTGTTATTGTGACTATTTCCTGATAAATCCATCAGTTTAAATGGCAAATATTTAAATGTATATTAAAGTAACAGAGTTGACACAAGATTTATAGTCACAAGTTTTTTGTTTTGTTTTTTTTTTTTTTTAGATAAAAACAATTTAATGTTGCAGATTTATGAAAGTGATTATTTGAGCTTTATTTTGATCATTTCCTGTAACTTATAAACTTGTTAGAAATAAATCCATCAGTTTAAATGTCAAAAATCTCAGTGTATATTATGGTAACAGAGTTGACGCAAGATTCATAGACGCATTTTTTAAGTAATAGATATTTTTAAGCAGTTTAAAGTTCTAGATTTATAAAATTGAACATTAGGGCTGTTATTATGATAATTTCCTGATAAATCCATCAGTTTAAATGTAAACTTTTTAAATGTATATTATGGTAACAGAGTTGACGGAAGATTTAGAGACACAATTTTTAAGATAAAGTTATTTTAAACAATTTAATGTTGCAGATTTATAAAAGTGAATATTTAGAGCTTTTATTATGATCATTTCCTGTAACTTACATACATGTGGTTGATAAATCTATCAGTTTAAATGGCAAATATTTAAATGTATATTATGGTAACAGAGTTGACGCAAGATTTATGGACTTTTTTTTTTTTTTAAGATTTAACATTGTAGATTTATTAAAGTGACTATTTAGGGCTCTAATTATGATCATTTCCTGTAACTTGATAAATCCATCAGTTTGTCAAATATTTCAATGTATAGTATGGTAACAGAGTTGACACAAGATTTAGAGACAATTTAGACATTATTTATTCACACATACAGATATTTATTTATATTTTTAAAAAACTTAATGTTGTAGAATTAGAAAAATGGCTTTTTATTGCTGTTATTATGATGATTTCCTGATAAATCCATCAGTTTAAATAGCAAGTATTTAAATGTATATTATGGTAACAAAGTTGACGCTAGATTTATAAACAATTTAACATTGTAGATTTTAAAAAGTGACTATTTAGGGCTCTTATTAATATATGAAATGAAATGGTTCCAAAATAAAAGTTCAACCAAATGTTTTATTTACACAATGATGCATAGTGGAAATAAATACGACTATAATTATAATACAATAATAGTAAATACAATTATAAAACTAATTCGGACAACAAAAGATCATAATTTTCAGCTATATATGAGACACTTTTATTATTCTTGCAGAAATAGATTATATTGTTCCAGCCTGTAGTTATCCATAACAATAAGTGGCAGTTTATTAATACTAATTAAAAACGTAATCCATTTGTAAAAAGCTGAAGTCTTTAAGCAGCTAATGTACCTGGAGTCACTGAATCAGCCGTATGATGCAACTGGCTCGCAATATTTACAGTGCAGGTTTACTGAATGGCTGTATTTTGCTGCTGCGTCTGAATCTCGTGGTTGACAGACGGACAGGCTGGCTTTCATGTCGGTCTGCTGTTTGCTGTCAGCGCTCGTGTTCGTGGTGCTTTAGAGGCCTGTGGACACACGGAGAGGTCAATTACACTCTCCTGTCGAGGCTTCGGCTGCTCCAGATCAAACAGCGGGAGAGAAGAAACACAATCGCACTCACAAACACTGGCGAGCCAACAGGATTGTGGTTCAGTTGAAAAACGTAACATCAAACATGGCATTCTTAAAAAATCATTTAAGAAATCGTGAAAAACTAGGGGGTCTGATATATATATATATATAGTAGAGCGTATGGATATAATGAGAATGACGTATGGGGAAAACATAAAAAAAAATAGGAATTTTTGACATTAAGCTAATTTCTCCACCGTATTATTCATATATATATTTTTTTAGAATAATTTTTTTCTGGGTTTTCACCTTTATTAGATGGAACAGTAGAGAGTATTGACAGAAAAAATATTTGGGGAGCAGAGTAAGGGGAAGGATCGCTATAAGACCTAGAGGTGGGAGTCGAACTCGGGTCGCCGTGAGCACTGGAGTGCATTTGTCGACGCACTTTCCACTACACTATTGGCACCAACACAACTTCTTAATATTTACATTTAAAATTAATAATTCAGCACCGTAAATGGATGTTAAATTATGAGAAATGTATATATCAATCTATTTATTTATTTATTTATTTATATATATATATATATATATATATATATATATATATATATATATATATATATATATATATATATATATATATATATATATATATATATATATATATATATACACACACACACCTTTAAATGTGGCAGACTTTTCCCTACATCTAAAGGGTCATAAAAGACCAACACACATTATTTGAGATGTTGACAGTCATATATGTGTCCCACACTGCTAAAAACACTATTAGGACACGCATATTTAGCTTACAAGTGAAAATTGGTGGTTTTTGCATTATTTGGAGCAGATTCATTCTTCCGGTTTGAAAAGAAATTTTAAAGCTACGTCACGGCAATGAGATACTTGTGTAAATTCTAGCGTGGAGATTGGCTGTCAGTACTCGCCGGAACAAAGTGATGTCTTTGAGTTTTTAGCACATCTGTTCATTAATTTATGAGTAAGGCTTGGTTTGAACAAATCAACACGTGTGAACGAGATGCTACTTCATTAATATGCATGACGTAGCTTCGAAGACTGCTTTTACCTGTTACAGTGTTCAGAGAGACGCCATGTTGTGTTGCCAACTGTAATTAAAACAAGTAGTAGAAAATTCGTTCAGAGAAATGTGTCGTCTGTGTTTCGTTTATAAACATGCCTCAACGATGGTTTTGTTTCCATTTCCCCGTGATGAGAGCGCAGCTCGCGTGTGGATCCAAGCAATTGGAATACAGTGGTCTGCTAACACTCTAAAATAACACTCTACAACACAAAAATATGTTTGCAAGGAACATTTTTACCTCAGAGCTTTTCGTATCTGGAAATACTGAAATCCAAATTTGCCACTTAAAAGCTGCGGTTCCATTTCCTATTGATTGTCTTGTCTCTACAAATTTTGTATCAGTGTTGTTTGTTTATTCAGATGGCAATGTTAGTTGGTATCGTCAGCAGTACTCAGTTTTTGAAGGCATACCTTAGTCAAAAATAATTTAGTTACCAAGTTTATAGTAATATAACTACAATATTATGGACTGAAAATCCTCCACATCCACACAGAACTCTCAGATTCGCTGTAAATGCTGCTCTCCGATTTACTTGTCTATCACTCCTGCATCTGTATTTGTGTTGCCGCTGTGCACATACTGAAACTCCCCTTTTCATGCAAACCCTTCCCTGCCACTCGACACTCCCTCCTAAACAAAGCTGAACTCACCCACTTTTCTGACTTTTTTCTAGAGGTGTGAAAACACCCTGCTCAGTCAGGGGGGTTTCATGGCTCTTTAAGCCTTTCCACCATATTGGAGGTTTTGTCGTCATTGAATAAACTGCTTCAATGATGAAATAATCTTTAAATACTGTACATATTTTAATATACCCATTTATTGTCATTGTAATCAGAGTTTCCACTTACTGAGTGTAATGACAAAGTATAACACACACACACACACACGCACCCATCATCATTGTTAGCTGACTGTCAGTTACTTGAGAGACCACACAAAGAGTCATGTGAACTGAGCAGCTTCCTTTTATTTTTACACACACACAAACCACACACACAATCAGTGAGCTTTATTTCCTTTTGCCTTTGTTCCGGATGCTTTTCATAAACAAATACAAATCGCCCTTGACTACTGCCAGGAATATTCCAAAATGCAGATCAAGTTTCATAAAATATGAATTAATAAATTGAGAGGCAGTCCTTTGTCATAATTTTTTCTCATAATTTTGCCGTTATCTGTTTATGCTGTTGAATTATTAATTGGCGAGAGAGAGTTTGCCATATGCCAAATGTTATAGCTAAAATAATTATTAATAATTTTTTAATGCTTATTTAAATATTTCTCAAATGATGTTTAACAGAGCAAGGAATTTTTCACAGTATTTCCTATAATGTTTTTTTCTGCTGGAGAAAGTCTTATTTGTTTTATTTTATCTAGAATAAAAGCAGTTTTTAATTTTTTTAGAACAATTTTAAGGTCAATATTATAAGCCCCTTTAAGCTATATTTGTTTTCGATTGTTTACAGAACAAACCATCGTTATACAATGACTTGCCTAATTACCCTAACCTAATAAACGTAGTTAAGGCTTTAAAAGTCACTTTAAACTGAACACTAGTATCTTGAAAATTATCTAGTAAAATATTATGTACTATGATCATGGCAAAAATAAAATACATCCGTTATTAGAGATAATCGTTATTTAAACGATTATGTTTAGAAATGTGTTAATCTTCTCTGTTAAACAAATGTTCAGGAAGGCTAAAAATTCAGGAGAGCTGATAATTCTGGCTTCAACTGTATGTGCGCAAGTGTGTTTGTTTGTTTTTGTATGCGTGTATGTTGATTGTATGTGTGTAATATGCTTTGGTTTCACTCCTCCTCTTCCACAACTTGATGAAATCCCTCTAACCAACACACACTCCTGCGCTTCTTGTAATTACTGACAGAATGTCGCTGATGCCTGTAAACCTCGTCATTTGTCTCTTCAGCATTTCTGTGTGTTGTTGTTGTTGCGTCACATTGCGAAAGGCTTTTCTGAAGAGTGGAGAGCTGTGTGTTTGTGAGCTCTTTCACAATTAAATCTCAAACCTTCCCTTTTTTTGCTTCAGAAAATGACTTGAGCAAATTTCGTAGAAATGTACAGAAACTCAGAATTCCAGAAAGAGCGTTTGATTTTTATTAACCACAATAATTTGATTTGAATTGATTTTATGGAGTCATTCATTTTCAATCGGGTTAGTTCCTTATTTATCAGGGGTCGCTACTGCGGAATGAAGCGCCAACTATTCTAGCATATGTTTTATAAAGCGAATGCAGCACAACCTAGTACTGGGAAACACCCATACACTCTTGCATTCACGCTCATACATTACGGCCAAATTAGTTAATCCAATTCATCTATAGCGTATGTCTTTGGACTGTGGGAGAAACCGGTACACCTGGAGGAAACCCACACTAACACGGGGAGAACATGCAAACTCCACACAGAAATACCTACTGGCCCAGCCGGGACTCGAACCAGTGTATATATATATATATATATATACAGTTGAAGTCAGAACTATTAGACCCCCTGAATTATTAGCCCCTGTTTACTTTTTTCCCCAATGTCTGTTTAACGGAGAGAAGGTTTTTCCAACACATTTCTAAACATAATAATTTTAATAACTCATTTCTAATAACTGATTGATTTTATCTTTGTCATGATGACAGTAAATAATATTTGACTAGATATTTTTTAAGACACTTCTATACAGCTTAAAGTGACGTTTAAAGGCTGAACTAGGTTAATTAGGTTAACTAGGCAGGTTAGGGTAATTAGGCAAGTTATTGTGTAATGATGGTTTGTTCTGTAGACTATCGAAAAAAAATTTAGCTTAAAGGGGCTACTAATTTTGACCTTAAAATGGTTAATAAAAAATGTAAAACTGCTTTTATCCTAGCTGAAATAAAGCAAATAAGACTTTCTTCAGAAGAAAAAATATTATCAGACATACTGTGAAAATTTCCTTGCTCTGTTAATATATATATGTTCTGTTATATATATATATGTATATGTAAATATGTAAATATATATATATGTAAATAAATTTACTTTAAATACAATACCGATGAGATTAAGTAAATTGTTAATTTAATTTGTTAATTTTAAGTAATGGTTTAGTTTAAAACAGCAACAACAATTTTAAGTGTTCTATGTAGCCTAAATGTCGGTTTAAACCCCACCAAAAAGCCTAATTTTAGGCTACAGTCAATATTATTATTTTACATTTATTTGTTTCGCTACTTTGCTTTACCCATCACAATAATAATAATGTTTACATTTAATCAGTTATGGCCGTTTTGTAGACTGAGAATGCTAGTGAAAATCTATGAGGGGGTGCATTTTGCGGCAGGGTAAAGTCATTCTGTAAATTTTCCTGACATTTGCCAGTATCACTGTATGAAAGGAGCTAATGTTATGGAAGCACAGAAATCCGAAAATAATGATGTTGTTTTTGTGATTGTTCTTGTAGTTAGCAAAAGAACTTCAGAAAATCTTGTAGAACTTATAAAATCACAGAATTACAAAAAAGTAATCACTCTGATAGCAATTTTTATGGATTTCAGCAATTACCAGGTGACTTTTACTTCTAGAGGCGAGTTTTAGCCAAAAAAAATGATGCTGATTTATGCTGAATGGTTTCTTAAAGTATGTTTTGTTTTCATTCACGCTTATCATGATGTCTTCAGCAAACCTTGTTGTTCTTCTTCATAAAATCTTTCAGAATTTCATATCGGATGTTTGCTTTTCATTCACAATGGCAGCTGTTATTGCTGTTGACAGTTGCCTTGAGAAGAGTGTGTATGTGTTTTCTCCTGCAAGCTTATTCCTGCTATTTACAGTAACCACAGCGAGGAGAAAAACTAAATCCCTGTTTCCCATTTAAATACCATTTATGGGTCCTGCAAAATTGCACAAATTGCATTATGGGCCACCTGGGTTCTGAATTTCATCTTGCATTCTCATTTGGATTGACGGGTAACCGTGACGACACTCTACAGCCGCTCCCGCAGGCAATAACCACAAACCGTACACACACACACACACGTTCATGTTTGCAGTATGTGTGTGTAAATAGGAAATCTTAATCTCAGGATTGAATTTTTCAGACAGATGGCATTCAGGTGTATCTCTGCCAAGCCTTGTTACCCTGGCGACCTCTTGGACTACCGTCGCCATGGTTACATTTCCTCGCTTGGCAACGTGGACACCCACACAGATCTTACTTGTACACAATTAATCTGAACATCTTCCCTCTGGCACTACAGTCCTGATGTTCAGTGTACGAGATCCTGCTGCTTTTTTTTAAAGATGAAACGCTGCAGTCAAAAACTATTTTTTTCCCACCAAATTACCTGTACATTTCGAGATGTTTAAGGTGTTTGCTTGTTTTATGATGTCTAATGTAAAGGAAACATCCAAAATACACTTATTAAATGTTCCTTTTTTGTCCATTTTTGTCTCTAGATTTCAATTAAAATGTATTTAATTTAGGCACTTTTCTTAAAATTATTATTAGCATCAAATAATAACTTGACTTCTAGTTTATCGTTTGGAAAAGAGGTAGAAGATCATGATTAACCTGTTGAACTGCATCCCAATCTTCACAAATACTGCGGATGACCTATTGGAACCCGCATGGACCCAAGATTCTCACAGAAATCAGTCAAGTTCGGTGAAGGAAAAATCATGGTTTGGGGTTACATTCAGTATACGGGGCATGTGAGAGATCTGCAGAGTGGATGGCAACATCAACAGCTTGAAGTATCAAGACATTTGTGCTTCCCGTTACATTACAAACCACAGGAGAGGGCAAATTCTTCAGCAGGATAGCGCTCCTCATACTTCAGCCTCCACATCAAAGCTCCTGAAAGCAAAGAAGGTCAAGGTGCTCCAGGATTGGCCAGCCCAGTCACCAGACATAAACATTATTGAGCATGTCTGAGGTAAGATAAAGGAGGTGGCATTAAAGATGAATCCAAAGAATCTTGATGAACTCTGGGAGTCCTGCAGGAACGCTTTCTTTGCCATTCCAGATGACTTATTAATAAGTTATTTGAGTCATTGCAGAGATGTATGGATGCAGTCCTCCAAGCTCATGGGAGTCATATACAATATTTATTCTTTTCCACTGCACCATGACTTTATATTCTACACTGCAAAATATTTCTGTTAAGTCAAGAATTTTGTCTAAGCAAAGTCAGACTGTCCAAATGAAATCATTAAAAATCAAGGCATGATCATATTTTATTTTGGTAAAATAAGTGTAGTCTAGAGGTCTTTGCCCTTCATATAAGCCACTTCTGATACCAAATGATCAACTAGAAGTCAAGTTATTATTTGTTGTTCCTATAACTTGGATAGGCGACAAGACTTGTCAGATAGTGCTAATCAAAATTCTTAGTTTAATTAATATGTCCAGTTTGAAGTGGTGTAACCGAAGGATTTGTTAATATACAATTTGCCAGATTTTATTTTATTCTACAAAATATATATATATATTTTTTGGCTTTTTGCAGTATTTTTAACATTAATGACGAATAACAATAAGACAATATATTAATTATAATAAATCATAATTAATAAATAATTATATTCATTATTATTATATTAATTATATTAAGACGAGATTTGAAAAATCTGTTCTTTAAAAATGGTCATCCAGTGTTTGGATTTTTGTCCTAAAACTGTATTTACATTAGTGCATATTTAATGAACGGATGCCTAATTTGTATATACATATATAATTTTAGAAATCATGTAATACAAAAATACTGAATAAATAAATAAATACTATTTAGAATGAAATAAAATAGTATTTTTGTGTATTATTTAGTTTAGCATTGGTTTTGTTCATAATTGTATAATTGTCTCTCTTCTGATTGGTTGTTCTGTTTCCTCCCCCACAGCTCACACTCCGGATAACAGTTTCCTGGGCTTCGTGGTTGAGCAGCATCTGAACGCCAGTGATGTCAAACACATCGACGACATCAAGCGGCAAAACCAGTCGCTGGTTTACGGAAAAGTGGACAACTTCTGGAAGGTCAGTTGTGGTCACAAAACAGACGCCGTCCAATGTTTTGTGTCTGTGTACATGCGAAACCCTGATGTGTTTATATGCAAGATTGTTTTGCCATGCTTTTTTTTTGACAATGAGCGCACAACAAAAGTGTTTTCGATCCGACTCTGATGACTTCCATGTTTTCCCGCTGTGAGGTCAAGGTCGGTTGCACTGTTTAGATGATTCTGAAGTTTTCCTGTCCATCTGGATCTGAAAGGCCCGTGTAATGAGAGATGCAGAGAGTGCACATGTAAAACAAATCCAAAACAACATCTAATCCCACATGCTTTCTCACAGAAAGGCCTTATTTGAATTCTCAGTGTGTTTCTACAATGTTTTTCTGTGGCAGTTTGCGCATTTTGGCACCCTAGGTGGGATAATGAGTGATATTATGAGTTTTGTTTTCATTTAGTCTTGGACATGAAACCAAACTAGTTATGTGAAGTTTCAGTGTTGTGTATATACACCAGCAATATCACACTTGTAGCAATGCGATAAGGCTGTATATCAGCACTAGTGGGAAGCGTGTGTTGGCTCGAGGCTCGAGGCTGCAGGCAGAGTATCTTAGTGTCCCACCAGTGACAATATACAGCCATGTCATAATGCTATTGGTGTGATATTGCGTTTATACAACAATTCAACGACATAATCGTGTATATAAAAAAAGAAAATCAAACACGGAGAGTCTCAAAAATCCCTTTGTACGAGGAACTACTTTTTTCCGCCATTCATTCACATCTGCAGCTGACGTCAGAACAGCAGGAACCATTGCTAATTCACCAATGTCCCTTTAGAGCTAGTATTTGAATGATTCTCTAGCGTAATGTCTAAAGTGATGATGACAAAACAGGTGATTTGGTCACATTTTAAGATTATAAGGCTAATTTCCCAGTATTTATCTGTTGCAATCGGGAGATCACAATAATTAACTCAGAAAAAGCCAAAGCAAATCGAACACTACCAGATTTCTATGGTATAAATACGGCACTACAACATACAAAAGCAAGAGATCGACTTAGAATGTCACTTACCTGTTTTATAACGATTTGATCAGCTGTAGTTGGAAATTTACGCTGGGTTTTTCTCCTCTAAGGACTTATGCGCTCTCTGTCGCCATCTTGTGATGGAACGTCATCCAGAAATATTGTTAGAGTTTAACAATGAACATTTACCTGTACCATTATAGCAATTTACCACTATGCAAGTGTTAAATATTTGCAGTGATATCTTAACAGGGTTATGAATAACCTGTTTTTTTATTTTGTACTATTCTCCGAGGTCCACTTGTAATGTTAGCGCATCATTTGCATAAAAAACATCCTAGTTTAGAAGCTAATTTAATATTTTCTGTACTATTTTTAACCCTCGACAGAACATGGGAGATTGTAGACTCAGAAGTAAATATCTACTGCTCTGATTGGCTCACAGATTTGCATGTTACTGTTGCTGAACAGGCAATGAAATGGTAGCAGGCATCAGTCTTCTGTGGAGGCGGGGTTTATGCAGACTATTACATCATAGAGGAGAGCATTATAATTTTCTTAGACTGCCTTCAATATAGGCTGTTTTTAGAGTAACAAAAAATGTTTGAGTTCTGAACCTCCTTAGATGTTCCAGGACCTCTTATATTTAAAAAATTATGGACATTTTATTTTCGCATGTTATTCCCTCTTTAAAGGTACAATATCTGTCACATAACTTTTTTATAACACATTATTTAAACCAATTTTTTCTTAATTAGTTTGTCCATACGTCGAGGTTAGTTATCTTCTGTAGAGCTCATTTACATGTCTTAAAGGTGACTAACCCATTTAATGTATAGCATCAGTGTTTTCTGCCTCACTTGAACATTTAAATGAAAGTTTACATGTTTTGAAGTTTGCCTGTATGCAGAGGTTATATTTGCAGCGATAGCTTAACAAGGTTATGAACTATCTGTTTTTTATTTTGTACTATTCTCCGAGGTCCACGTATAATGTTAGCGTGTCATTTACATTAAAAAATGCTAATTTAGAAGTAATTGACTATTTTCTTTGCTGTTTTTGACGCTTGTCAGAGCATGGCAGATTGTAGGTAGACTCTGAAACAAATAGCTATTGCTCTGATTGGCTCACAGTTTTCATATTAACATTGCTAAACAGGCAGTGAAGCTGTAGAAGGCATCAATCTTCTGTGGGGGCGGGGTTATCCAGAGTATTACATAATAGATTAGAACATTACAAAACCTGTCATTTTGTCAGACTGTCTTCAATAAAGGCTGTTTTTAGAGCAACAAGAAATGCTTGAGATCTGAAACTTCTAGGATGTTTTTATATTACTTTGACCTCTCATATGTCAAATTATGCAAATTTGGATTTCAAATTTCATGCCCCCTTTAAAGGTACGATATCTGTCACATTTATAACATATATATATATTTAAAACATTATTTATACAAAAAAGAATTTCTTAATATTCGTTTGCATATACATCAAGGTAAGTTATTTGCTGTAAAGCTCATTTGCATGTCTTAAAGGCACAGTAACTAACCCATTTAATGTATAACATCATTGTTTTTTGGCTCTCTTGAACATTTAAATGTTTACACACGTTTTTAAGTTTGCCCATATGCAGAGGTTAGCTAATCAAGAAAGTGGAGCTGATTTGCATATCATAACAGTACAGCGACAAAATCATGTTACATATAACAATGCGTTTCTCTCTGGAACACAAAATGAAAGTTTATATGCAAATTTAGTACGCAGAGGTCGTTTGCATATCTAAATGGCAGAGTAACCAAATCATGCAATTTTTGTTCCTGCAACATTAAATGAAAGTTTGCAGGTACACGGAGGTTAGCTAATTATAGTAGAGCTTATTTGCATATCTTAAAACTACAGTAACCAAATTATTGAATGATTTTTTTAACACAAGTTTACATGCCAATTAGCCAGTGCACAGAGCTTAGCTAATCAAAAAATAGAGCTCCTTTGCATATCTTAAAGGTACAGTAGTCTGTTTAATTCTAAGGGTCAGAAAGAGGTTAGGGATGATGGATGCGTTTACAGCGTCAGTACTTTCTCATTTAACCTCATGCAATTTTACTGATGCCGTCCTTCACCCAGCGGGAGACAGAGCTCCTGCTACTGCACAGCCTCTCAAGTACTGGTTTCCATGGAAACAAACTTGAGCATAGGCCCTGTGTGTGTGTCTCGTCTAGAGATCAGAGGATATGTGTATAGGCTTTTGAAATGCAAATAAAGTCTTGGCTCTTCCTTTTTACACACACACACACAGATACATTCTTTGCATTATTAGCACTATAAGTTCACCTTCAATGTATCTTTGTGTCTCTATTTTGTTAAACAAAAATGAGTTTTTGTTTTTTTGACACTTTTTTTTTCATGCATCTATCAATTTTGAGATTTTGTCATAATTTACCTATTTGTATTGTATATTTCAGTTACAATGTCTATTTTTTCTCCTACATTGAACTATAAGTCTCCACTTCAGCAGCTTACATACAACTTGATATGAATGTTTTTTTTCATATCTGTGAGTTTAATAGAGGACTTGATGATACATAATTTGCCTTATTATATACAACCTTTTATTTATTCTTTTCAAAAGCAAATACATAAGTAACATAATCTCTCATACTGAAAGAGACTTACAGATCTGTATATGTTTTATATTTCTTCCTTTAACAACAACTATAACAGTAAAACACATGGAGCTACAATCCTTTTAAAAGATTTCCTTTAAAGAAGAAAAGTTACATATTTAGACACATAATATTACATTTAAGAGTTACAATTCAAGAGAAATGTGGGCATACTGGTGAAATATACTCAACCCATTTACTCCAAATTAGAAAAAGGTATTCAGTCTGTTTTCTTAATGAAAAAGAGTTTTTCCATGACATATACAGGGTGGGCCATTTATATGGATATACCTTAATAAAATAGGAATGGTTGGTGATATTGACGTCCTGTTTGTGGCACATTAGTATATGTGAGGGGGCTTGTAAATAATCATGAAAGAATTTACTTTATTCTATTCATGAAAGAATAAAGTTACATTTAAAATCAAGCACAGCATTGTTTTTCTTGTGAAATTCCCAATAAGTTGATTAAGGTGTATCCATATAAATGGCCCACCCTGTATAGTGTGCACTGCATCAATCCATTCTTCAACTGTAGGAGACTATTTTTAACCATTTTTTTTTGTAATTATGTTTTTTACTAGCTGCCAGAAGAAAAATTTTACAGTTTCTTGTCTTTATTAACCCACCCATCTAAACTTATATTACCCAAATATAAAGATTCACAAGTGAAGGCAATCTCTACTTTAAAAATGGCGTCTAAATGTATTTCAATCTCCTTCCAGTATGGGGTTAATTTATGACAATCCCAAAAAACATGTATACAACCTTTTAATCTACAAAATATTTTAGAAAAAAAATTGGCACTTCTCTAAATTATGAAACAGTGAGAAGAGATTCCTGAAATTCCCTCTCTAAAAGACTGAATTTGATATGGATAAGATATTGAAACCAGTATTTTGCTAATTTAGTGCATGTTTAATGAACACACTTGCATATATTCACACTCATTTGCATTATGACTGAATAATTTTGTAAATTGTCACATTTTTTTGCCATTCTTAATATAATGAATCAACTGGGGATGTATGGTGATAACCGCTGTCCACTGCTATTAACATATTAATGCCTGAAACATATTAAATGACATTTTAAGACATGAATGAAAGAGTAAACAGTGCAGATTTTGCTCTCTGTAAGTTCCCGACCTGTTTGTGTGTTTCAGTATCTTACTCAAACACATGGGATTTGCGTGCTGTGTTGGCATTTTTAGCTCATATCTTCCATAATCTTATCAAGGCATGGTAGTCGATAAAACAAGGAGCTAATTGATGATTAAACAAGGCGATCGTTGATATTCTGTTTGATTTGTGTGTGTGTGTGTGCGCGTGCGTGCGTGCGTGCGTGCATGTGTGTGTGTGTGTGTGTTTATCTGAGATACGATAACTCACTGTGCTAATTCAGCTAAATATTGTGTATCTGTCTGTTTGTCTGTCTAGCTATCGGTCATTCTATCTACATTGTCTGTCTGTCTGTCTGTCTGTCTACACGTTCTATCTGTCTGTCTATCATTCTGTCTACATGTTCTGTCTGTCTGTCTGTTTGTCTGTCTATCTACATGTTCTATCTGTCTGTCTGTCTGTCTGTCTATATATCTATCTACATGTTCTATCCATCTGTCTGTCCGTCTATATATCTATCTACATGTTCTATCTGTCATTCTATCTACATTGTCTGTCTGTCTGTCTACACGTTCTATCTGTCTGTCTATTATTCTGTCTACATGGTCTGTCTGTCTGTCTGTCTGTCTGTCTGTCTGTCTATCTACATGTTCTATCTGTCAGTCTATCTACATTGTCTGTCTGTCTGTCTGTCTGTCTGTCTACACGTTCTATCTGTCCGTCAATTATTCTGTCTACATGGTCTGTCTGTCTGTCTGTCTGTCTGTCTATCTACATGGTCTGTCTGTCTGTCTGTCTATCTACATGTTCTATCTGTCTGTCTGCCTGTCTGTCTATATATCTATCTACATGTTCTATCTGTCTGTCTGTCTGTCTGTCTGTCTATATATATCTATCTACATGTTCTATCTGTCTGTCTGTCCGTCTATATCTCTATCTACATGTTCTATCTGTCTGTCTGTCCGTCTATATCTCTATCTACATGTTCTATCTGTCTGTCTGTCTATATATATATATCTATCTACATGTTCCATCTGTCTGTCTGTCCGTCTATATCTCTATCTACATGTTCTATCTGTCTGTCTGTCTGTCTGTCTATATCTCTATCTACATGTTCTATCTGTCTGTCTGTCTGTCTATATATATCTATCTACATGTTCTATCTGTCTGTCTGTCCGTCTATATCTCTATCTACATGTTCTATCTGTCTGTCTGTCCGTCTATATCTCTATCTACATGTTCTATCTGTCTGTCTGTCTATATATATATATCTATCTACATGTTCCATCTGTCTGTCTGTCCGTCTATATCTCTATCTACATGTTCTATCTGTCTGTCTGTCTATATCTCTATCTACATGTTCTATCTGTCTGTCTGTCTATATATATCTATCTACATGTTCCATCTGTCTGTCTGTCCGTCTATATCTCTATCTACATGTTCTATCTGTCTGTCTGTCCGTCTATATCTCTATCTACATGTTCTATCTGTCTGTCTGTCCGTCTATATCTCTATCTACATGTTCTATCTGTCTGTCTGTCTATATATATCTATCTACATGTTCTATCTGTCTGTCTGTCTGTCTATATCTCTATCTACATGTTCTATCTGTCTGTCTGTCCATCTATATCTCTATCTACATGTTCTATCTGTCTGTCTGTCTATATATATCTATCTACATGTTCTATCTGTCTGTCTGTCTGTCTATATCTCTATCTACATGTTCTATCTGTCTGTCTGTCTGTCGATTGTATTCATAGCGCAAATTGTTGCAAATTTATTAAAAATAAAAAACCTGAAAAATCACGTCTAAATATATAAATAAATAATGCAGTAAATATTTACTAATGCAAATAAATTATTGACTATTTATTTGTTTCATTTTATAAATCTTACAATTGGTAATTACGTAATTAATTGTAGTACTAGCTTATTTACTCAGTGTGGTATGTATTATAGTTTCCAATTATTTTTTATATATATTTTATTTTCTCTAACCTTGACATCACACACAAACACACACACACACACAGACACACACACAGGCTATATTTCGGTTTCCTCCCTCTGACAGGAAGTGGGCATTTTTGTATTCTTTGAACGCTTCCAAAGAAAAAGCTTTATTTTATCCTCTTCATCTCGTGTTTTTCCCCCCAGAGTCCCGCTTCACTGTTCCTGTCTGCTTTTGCACTTCTGCAGCTTCACACTGAGAGCTAAAAACAGGCCGCGTTCTGTTTTAAGCGTCCTGGGGTGTTTTGCTGTTGATTCAGTCACGTAATCATGATTCTTGGAACTATAGATTAAATATTCCTCAAATATGACTGAACTCGTTGCACCTACCCGAATTGTCTCAAGGTCCATTTGCTTCAAAGTTCTTTTTCAGTTTCATTGCGTGGATATAATCAATCACACGTCAAAGAGGGTGGAGTTTCAGGACACACCCACTGATTTTATAATCATCTCGGTCTATGGCAGCTCAAAGGTGTTAATGAGCCAAAACGAGCTCCGGTTTGGCTGGATTTTGTTCGAAATTACATCATTTAAGTTTGTTGATTTAATCTTGTTTGAAGTAAACGAAACCTTTCCATATATAGTGTCTTGCATTTCTTTTAGTAATGTCTATAGTATTATTTAATATTGACATTTTATAAAATAAAGGAGGATTACGAGAGACCATCTTTTTTTATTATTATTTTTATTTTACTTATTTTTTTTACTTTTTAGCCTTTATTTGACAGGACAGTAGGTTAACAGGAAGTGAAGTGGGAGAGAGGGGGGGGGGGGTAGGATCAGGAAAAGGTTTGAGAGAGATTTGAACTCTGGACGCCTGGAGCGCTGCCACACCATATATTAGCACAATAACCACTGGACTATCATGCCAACATGAGACAATGTTGACCGAAGTCACAGTTCAAAATTATACAGCCCCGCCCACATGGCCCTGCTTACATCATCAGAGAAGAACAGTATTTTCAGATTGTTTAAACCTCGCATAAAGGGCAACTTAATTTAATTTGATGTTACTACTGTGCTCATTTCCTTATGTTTGTGTCTTGTTTTATGGTTTCAGGATAAAAAGAAATACCTAGACATCATTCACTCCTATATGGAAGTTCACGGCACAGTCCATGGCACCAGTACAGTACACCTGCCCGGCTACGTGAAGAACCATGGCATCCTGAGCGGACGAGACCTGCAGTTCTTGCTGCGAGAGACCAAGGTTTGACATTAAAAACCTACAATGGCAGACTTAAATGGGCATAGCAAATTAAGTTAATTTAAAGGGTCCGTTCTCCCAGTGCTTCTCACACAGACTTTACTTCGCCCAGGTATATTAACGGCCGTCCAAGTACATTTGATGACAGTTTTTGTTTTTTGTTTGTTTGTTTTTGTTTATTTTTTTACTAATATTATCATCATTTTACCTCTTTTTTTCGTAGCATCCACGTTTGATTAACCAGTAGAAAATCTTCTCTCGCTCTACACATTTCGTACTACTCATTGTGTGTGCGCAAGTACGGTCAACAACACTTCCTCAGACAGTCTCGTGTGCTCCTCAGAGAGCCACAGAGATGCGCCTTTTTGAGGCTTAAAAATGCATCCAGCCACTCTGTGTTTCTAAATGTTCTAAAATGTCTGGGAGTCGACTTTCGCTTTGGCTTTCTAAATTTGTTGCATTTTTGCATTACTCTTTTATTAAAGACTACTTTCCACTTGGCTTCGCAACTGACTAATTAAAATGATTCAAAAAACTTTACTAAATACTCGGAGAGGATGAAATTACATCTAAACTGGCTGCAAAATATATGTACACCATTAGAAATGCTCAATCAACTCATTTGCCTTATTCAAATTATTAATTAATATCAATTTTTTTATATTGTCTGATTTTATTGATTTATTTCCTGTAATTTATTTCTCATTTGCTTTATATGTTATTAATTTAATGATCTTAATGTTACATATTTTATACATAAAATCAAATCTAAAATGCTTTGGC
>NC_079456.1:12826067-12878567 GCF_903798145.1 Danio aesculapii
TATCAAAATGAAACAAATTTGACTTATATTATGTTTTCATTGTTTAGATGAGCAAGCAGGATGAGGTGAAAGGTTAAAATGTAACACTGTTCCCTTTGAAGATTTACCTCATGCATTAGCAGGCAGTTTTTGTTATGGTTTATTATGAATATAGGCTGAGGAATAGTGTATGAATAAGCTAAATTGGACTGTAGTGTATGAGTGTGTATGGGTGATTTCCAATATTGGGTTGTGGCTGGAAGGCATCTGCTGCCATAAAACATGCTGGAATAGTTGGCAGTTCATTCCACGATTGCTGATTGAAGACGGTTTCCCTTTGCACATTCACTTTGATATAATTGCTCAAGTTTACTGTTATATTGTGTATTGTTTAATTTATATTTATTTGTATTTAAAGTTTGAAGTACTTTTAGTTAATTTAAAAAGTTATTAAAGTTACTAAGTTGACGAAACTGAAGTTTTTTGTGTTTTTTTTTACCTGTTTCTCTAAGTAAATTACAATATCGTGATAATACCGTATACCGTGATAAAAGCTCAATCAATTAATCGCGCATGAAAATGTGATACCGGCACATGCCAAGTGCTGAGTGAAGCGGCTTTCACAACAGATGCAGAAACGCTGTGCTATGAAACCCATTCATTTCAATGGCTTGTGTTGCACAAGAGGGCTTTGTTGGTGCATTGACCAAAGCGCAAAAGCAGTACGCTTCAAATAGCTACATTTTTCTCTCTGAGGATACTCTACTCATGTATACCTATACTTTTCTTAGGGCTGGGTGATATTGCAACAAAGAGTTATCACCCTATCATGTTTAATATCATTCGGTATCGATAATTATTGAATATTTTTTAACAATACATTTAGGAATATAAGAATTTTTTTTTATTTAACCACTTTATTTTAATTTACCAACATTGCTAAGGCAAATAGTTTAAATAGTCAAAACAAAAATATTTAAACGAAATATCTGATCTCTTTATAATAAAATAAACATAAGGGTTAAAGAGACTCCTAAACTCGATAAATAGTATGTTACAAAGTGTGTGCAATGGTAAAGTGTAAATGCTGAACAATCAAAGCATACTTTAAAGTGTGATATAGTAATGATACAGTTGAGCCTCAAACTCTGTAAACAAAAAAAAAATTATGATAATCAAATCTGAGCTTTCACGTAAAGGATCTAACCATCATTATTCAAATACATATTTTTAGATGGGAAGCTAGTGACTGGGATGCACAAGAAAAGAAACCAAAGGGCGACATCCTTACTGGCGAGTGGCAACATCCTTGCATCCTTTTTTTATTTATAATCTCCTCCACTGCTGCTATACGGTACTCATTTTCACGTTCTGTCCTGGAGTGACAAGCATGAGCACGTGATTTCCTTTCTCTCGTAACTCGTAACTAATCAACCGTTTTCTCAGATGATGACAAATGGACAACCATTTCTGCAGCTTGGATGCAAGTTTATAGAGCTAAGTAAAAAGCACTGCAGTGTTTGAGCATGCTAGGTTTGTCTGAGGTAATTAGTCTATCTTTATTACTGAAATGTGTATATTCCATACAAAGTGTAAAGCAGATTGGTTAGTTGTACTTCCATGAATCGCGGTGCGCTCGCGGCATTCGTAAAAGTTCTGATATTTTTAACTAGATGTACCTGGAAAATGTGCGCATGCCACATGCGCGCTGCTTGCTCACCATGTGCGCGTCGTGCAAGTCATGCGCCTCCATTGGAAATGAAAAACGTACACCCTAAGCTTACTGGCATTCCTTCCAAGGTGTGCGCTCAGCAGTTACATTTTAATGAAACTATAGCGCGCTTCATATTGAAACTTCATACCGAATCTTTTTTATATCGATATTGACAATGGTGTTCGGTCAATAAATACCGATACCGATTGTATCGCTCAGCCCTAACTCATCTATTTATAAACTAGACCTGCTAACTGGAAAAATATGGTTCGGTCAAAAAAATGTATCAATAGGATATTTCTATATATAGTATACTTATTCCTGCTGCTTACAATAGTGCTACTGTGCTGCCATGGCAACATTGCTAAACTAATTTTCACAAGTAATTACATGGAAAGAGCAAGACTTAGAGTAGTTTCTTGTAAAACACTAGCAATGTTTATTCAAAGCTTTGAAATTAAATTTTTAATGCAGTGTGTTGCCTTAATTTAGCATGTTCACAAGAGGAACTGCAAATGGCTCAGATGGGAACTATGTCAGGTATTCAGCAAAAGACCATGCTATTGATTTTTATAGCACCAGGAAAACATCAATATGTCTCGGAAATGAACGCAAGGGATTGCAAAAGGGGGCTGTACATCTCACACACCTTGTTCAGCACAGCTCATTAACATTTCATTAGAGAACGAAAGAGCATGAGAGAGAGAGAGAGAGAGAGAGAGAGAGAGTATATGTGAGAAAAAAATAAGATAGAGAAAAGCAGGGAGGGGAAGTGTTTCTGACATCAGCAGCAGATGAAGGGAGGGAGAAATATTGGATCTATTTTTAGGCGGTGCTTGTATGCGCCAAAACCCAGCTTTACACGCTGAGACAGGAACAGGAATCCTCTAGAGAGAAGCTAGAGTCCTGATTAAAACATCAGCACAGCCTCTCTCTCTCTCTCTCTCTCTCTCTCTCTCTCTCCCTCTCCCCCTCTCCCTCTCTCTCTCTCTCTCTCTCTCTCTCCCTCCCCCTCCCCCCCCCCTTCTCTCTGGCTGTCTGGCTCTCTCCTCCTATTTATCTGTATCTCTCATCTGGTTATAATCTTATATTTTACACCCTAATTCTATTTGCTACAAAAGCAAACAAAAGCCCAAAAATGATTTATAGTCTCGTGGCTATCAAAAAAATATCCCATGAGAAAGTGTCCTCCCATGTCAAAGACCATTTCAAGTTCCCACAATTTCATAATGTCATCATTCTCATTGTCATAATCTAAATATTTTTCAGTTTTTGTTGTCAACAAACTTCTTTAGTTTTGTCATCATTATAGAAACTTTTCTAATTCTCGTTATGTCATAATAAAATCGCTTTCAGACTCATCATATCATCATAGAACCTTTTAAGTTCTTGTCTCGTTGACTTTGTAGAGCCACTTGTAGTACTCCATGTCATGTAGACAATCCGTAGTTGTCAGACAGTTTTGTTTATGTCATCACAAAAGCATTTTTAGTTCTTGTCATAAAAAGCTTGTTGGTGTATAATCTTTTTTTAGTTTTTGAATGTCATAAAATCATTGTTTAGGTCTTTTAAAAACCATTGTATACCCTTTTTTATTTATTTTTTTGTGGCTCTTTTTGACTTAGTAGGATATTTCTTTTTAGTTCTCTGTCATTGTTAAACCTTTTTGAATAATTTTTTGAGTTATTGTCAAAGCTATTTTATTTGAGTTATTTTGTTGAATTATTTTGTCTCTTGTAATGTCAAAAGATTTTAGTTCAGAATAGAAACATTTTAGTCAGAAACACATAGTTCTTGTTATTCTTACATAGAACCTTTTTTAGTTCTTGGCACTGCGGAAACTTTCTTAGTCACTTAGTAACTAGCTTATAAGTTGTGCAATGTTTGTTTAGCTCTTAATTTAAAAAGTTATATTCTTTTGTAGTTCTTATGTCATCGTAGAAAAAATTTAGTTCTCTCTATCTCATTGTAGAACCTTTTTTAGTTATCCTGTCATGAAATCTTTTTTAGTTATTGTCACCAAACCTTTTTTTAGTTCTCATCTTATCATTGTAGATTTCTTTAGTTCCTATTATTATAACTTTAGTTCTAATTGTCATTATTGAACCTTTTTCAAACTAATGTCATAATTAAAACATTTTAGTTGTTGTCAGAAACACATTGTTCTTGTTATGTCGACACAGCACCTTATTTAGTTTATTAGGTCACTGTAGAAACTTTTTTTTTATCTCTTTGTAATTGCAAATGCATTTTAGTTCTCTTTGCCTTTGTAACCATTTTTACTTCTAATTTTGTTTGGAACCTTTTTTTAGTTAACATTTGTCATGAAAACTTTAGTTCTTGTGTCACCAAATCTTTTTTTTCTCATTGTAGAACCTTTTTTAGTTACCCTATGTCATGAAAGCTTTTTTAGTTATTGTCACCAAACCTTTTTTTAGTTCTTATCATATCATTGTAGATGTTTTAGTTCCTATTATTATAACGTTAGTAGTTCTAATTGTCATTATAGAACCTTTTTCAACCCAATTTTATAATTTTAAACATTTTTTGTTGTCGTCAGGAACAGTTTTTGGTATGTCAACATAGAACCCTATTTAGTTCTTGTCACTGTAGAAACGTTTTTAGTCTCTTAGTAATTGCAAACACATTTTAGTTCTCTTTGCCTTTGCAAAACCATTTTGACCTCCAATTATATAGTAATAGAACTTTTTAAATGCTATTATTATTTAGAACATCTATATATTGAAGCAATCGTTTTTAAAATTAGTTTGAAAGTTGTGCAAGGTTTGTGTAGCGCTTAATTTAAAAAAAGGTTGTTATCTTCTTTTTAAGTTCTTATGCTATTGTAGAAACAATTTAATTATCCCTGTCTCATTGTAGAACCTTTTTAGTTCTCGTATGTCATGAAGCTTTTTTAGTTCTTATGTCTCACAAACCTTTTTTTTAGTTCCCATCATATCATTGTGATTTTAGTTCCAATTTATAATTTGAATAGTTCTAATTGTCATGTTTGTAATGAAGTAATCATTTTTAAAACTAGTCTGAAAGTTGTGCAACATATGTTAGCTCATAATTAAGAAAAGAAAGTTATCATCTTCTAGGAATATAGCAGTGGAACCATCAGAGCACAGCTGCAGTACCAGATTGAGGCTTTAGGAGTCTCATTTCATCACAGCAAGACGGATGGAGTGGCAGATTGAGAGTGATAGTGGAGGGGTAACTGGTTTAGGGAAAACTATTCCCCCTCTTGATGTTGCCTGGCAACAGTGATATCATGCTATTCTAATCTGGTCCGTGACTTCACACCTCGTCTCTGTCGTCTTCATTCAGCTTTACACTTCTGCGGTTTAGCAGGCGCCTTTAGTTCCAGCCGAGGGAAAACTCACACAACCAACGGCATGTAAAAATGAGTGTTGTGTTTGCGTGTGGCGTCCTTCACCTGAGAGACTCTCTCGAACAGAGTTTACAGTCAATACGAAGCCAGCAGGGAAATAGGATGCGAAAGTATGAATGTTTAGAGCTAATATACACGAAAATGACAAAATCAAAACAGCTGGTCATGATAAATCAATTCCTGAATCAGTTTGTGAGTCAAGAACAATCTATGAGTCAATCAGTCCAGTGAATGAATCAACAACTGAAACAATCAGACAAACAATCTGCTGAATGAAACATGCATCGACTCCTGGAGCAATAAATTGACCAATGTGATGAATTAATCAATGAGTTGGGAAACTAGAAAAAAAAACCCTGAAAGAATCAACCACTGGAATAATCAATCAACCAATCCTCTGAATGCTTCCAGTCAGTGAGTGTATGAGCAAACAGATTAATCAGCCTCTGCAATGAGGCAGTAAACAAACGAATGGAATAATCAGCCACGGGAACAATTAGTGTTTCCAATCAGTGAGGGAGTGAACGAACAAATGAATGAATCATCAACTGCAACAATAAGTCAGTAAACAAACACATGAAAGAATCAATCGCAGGAGCAATCAATCAACCAATACAATAAATGAATCTGTGAATGAATCAACCACTGGAACAAATACTTACAATTATTGAGTGAATGAATCAATGAAGAAACAAATAAATGAATCTTCTCCTGGAGCAGTAAATCAGCATATATACAAAATTTAAAGAGTCTTGAACAATTATTCAATCAATCAAATGAATGAATCAATGTGTGAATGAGCAAATAAACGAGAGAATCATCCACTGCAACAACAGCGCAGTAAATAAACAAATAAAACAATCGATTCATTGGAATAACAATCAATCCAATGAATTAATCTGTGAGTGAATGAATGAATTAAGAATAGCAATGAATCAACCACTGGACTGACAAGTAAGCAAGTAAACAAATAAAAGCCTCAAATGCTGGAAGAATCAAACAACCAATACAATAAATGACTCAGTGAATGAAGGAAGAAATGGGTTAATTATTGAATCCACCACTGCAGTAGTTGCTTATCCAGTTCAATTAATTAATTATTGAGTTAGTGAATGAATCCATAAAGTATATGTACAAATACTTTATGGACAGTATATGAACTAATGAAAGAATCAACCACTAAAACAATTAATAGGTGTGTTCAACTTGAACCATGGCTGCAGCCGGTGATCAGCGAGATCAGCCGAGCGCAGGCAGGGGCGGAGTTGAAAAGAGAGCTGTCAAGCCGGACACTTCGGGGCTTAAAGTTGCGCCAGTCATGATGACTGATCACATGGGGTCATCATCATTTTTAAAAAATTTATAACAACAAAAGATTTACAGTACAAATAAAACTGAATACAGTCTCTATAAACTATAGTTCATTTTTAAACAATTATGAATTAAATATATAACAAATAATGCAATTATGAATTAAATATATAACAAACACATGAGAGAAATAAGGGGATCGGAAGGGGTAATATAAACATAAAAACGAACAGGCCTATTAAATACAAAGCAATAAGCACACATTTTAGGAGTTTAAACATCACTCTAAGCTAATACTTCTTGCTTGAATTTGCTAAAAAGGGGGTTACATTTATTTACATTTATATATATGTAAAACCCCAAACACGATGTTTTGATTAAGTATTAAACAATGATTCCGATTATTTTGGATAATGAATCAATCAAAAAGATTGAACAAAAGGACATTCCTAAAATAAGTGAGCGACACTTTAAGTAGAAGTTTCCGCGCAGGTACATCAATGTCACGTTTAAAACTTGTGCACAAACGGCTAGACAGGAAAAAAACAATATATATATATATATATATATATATATATATATATATATATATATATATATATATATATATATATTGTAATCATATAAATCATTTTATAATTAATTAAATAGTTCTTTAACTTAATTGGTTAAGAAACCTTTAGGGTGGCAGGATCAGTGATGATTGATATTTTATCTGTAAAACTGATTTTATCTTATTTACTTATTTTCAAATGATGATGACGCCATGTGATCGGTCATCATGACTGCCGCAAGTTTGAGCCCCGAAGTGTGCCCTTGACGGCTCCGTTTTCAACTCCACCCCCGCCTGCGCTCGGCTAATCTCGTTGATCAATAGCTGTAGCCGTGCTTCAAGTCGAATGGCTGAATGAACGAACAAACAAATCAGTCAATGAAACAATCCATCAGCTGATCCAATGAATAAATCAATGGCTGAATGAACAAACAAATAAACAAATCAATCAATGAAACAATCCATCAGCTGATTCAATGAACAAATCAATGGCTGAATGAGTAAACAAACAAATCAACCAATGAAACAATCAAATAAACAGTGAAAGAATCAACAACTGAATGAACAACTGAATCAACTAATCAAATATAACACAAAACAATGTGTTTGCTGTTTTCTTACCACTTCTGGCTCCAGTTTTGTGGCAAGATCATGGATGGCTTTCACCAAGATTGTTATGGCCGACAGGATGAAGACGACCCCAAGGATAACACATGCTCTGGAAAACACACACGCACAGGTACACAGTGTAACTCACAACATCAATTCAACTGAAGCTTTATTAAATTCACGGTCTAATTCCCCCTCCTGTTTCTGAGTCAGTTAATAAAACGCGACTCTGAAGCTTCTGCTCACTTTAGTAGCTCATTTCCATTAGGCCTGTCAAGCTCTGGGTTTATAAATGAAGGCGGCGAGAGCTGTAGTTGTCTAATTAGGGCTGGTTAATAGGCGAGAGCATCTGTTCTACTGTTTACTCAGCCGCAGGGGTAGTCAGGTTAAATCTGGCGAATTTTTTACTGCTGTTCTGCTCCGTTTCTCACACGCAGATCGTAATCGTAGTGGCTTTGCTAGCTCAGTCCGTTAAGTCTGTGTTTTGGTTAGTGATTAATTAAACCAAACAAAAACTCACACACACACACACACACACAGCTAGATACAGTCTCTGGAGATCAAATTAATATGAAATTAAGACATGCAGATTAATTTAATCTAGTTCATCTTTATAAATCAGGCCAAGGAGGAACCCTACTGATGCACATTCATATAAAATTCACTCTGCACTTAGGTATGAAATGTTGTTTTTATTTTTTAGAAAGTTCTTTTTTGTTACTGATTGACAACATGCAAGCTAATTTGGGACTTTTTTTAAAAAAGAATAAATATATTTAGTTTCAGGCAAAACAAGTTTTACAGTGAGCACTCATCTACCAACATATCACAGTAGCAATGCAAGAACTAGCCATTTACCTTCGTAGGTGTATAGCAGCTCCCTAGCAATCACCTAGTATCCTTAGATAAACACTTCAAACATTCTAGGAATCACCTAGAAATATTTCAGCTGAGCATTCATTGAAAACACTTTAGCAATGCACTAGAAACCACCATGTTAAAGGAACAAGACTTTTTTGCAAATAGGCTAATTTTACACCGCCTCTTGAGTTAAACGGTTCAGATTTACCGTTTAGGAATCCCTTCAGCCAATTTCTTGGTCTGGCGGGAACATTATTAGCTTAGCATAAATCAATGTATCGAATAAGACCAGTATCATCTCTCACCAAAATTTCTAATAATTTGTTTTGTGTTTATGTAGTTAAAATCATTTATGCTAAGCTAAGCTAAAAGTGCTCCCACAGGCAGCTAGTTGTAAAATTAGCCTATTTCCAAAATATATGGAGTGTTCCTTTAACCTTCTCCTAGCACCAATCTGATAATATCCTAGCAAACCCCTCAGAACACATTAGTAACCTAGAAACTTAGTAACTGTATAATAACCTACCAAGAACCACTTATGAAACACTAGCTACTACCTTGGAATGTTTAGTATTCACAGAGCAACCATTGGAAACACCCTAATAACTGCATAGCATCCACTTACTGTAAATCACACTAATAATAACCACCAAGAAACACTCTACCAAACACTTTATACCTTAAGAATCCCTTAATAGTCATCTGGTTGCACCTTTAGTAACTCCATAGCAACTCCCTAGCTTTGTCCTTAAAACTATACCTTAGAACTTCACAGAAAAGCACTTAAAGAAAAAACCCTTAGAAAACACTGAACATTTATTGCTAACACCTTAGCAATGCACTAGAAACCACACAGAACACAGATTAAAGGAACACTCAACTTCTTTTGGAAACTACATTTTACAACTCCCCTAGAACAACAACTATTAGCTTAGCATATATCAACATATGGGATAAGACCATTAGCATCTCTCTCAAAAATTTCACAAAAGAGATTTCTACTTAAAGTTGGACTCTTCTGTAGCTACAATGATTTATGCTAAGCTAAAAGTGCTCTCGCCAGACCTGAAGATTAGCTGAATGGGTAACAAAAAATTGGGTAAAACTCAACTGTTTAACTCTAGCGCAGTTGTAAAATGAGCCAAAACAGTGGAGTGTTCCTTTAACCTCCTCCTAGCATCAGTCTGGCCCTAGCAACACTAGCAACTACCTAGGAATATTTTAGTAACCACAGAGCATCCACTGAAAACACCTTAATAACTACATAGCAACTCTCTGGTGACCACTGACTGATCACACTAATAATAACCACTAAGAAACACACCACCAAACACTTCACTACCCAGTAAGCCTTAATAACACCATAACAGTCATCTGGAAGCACATTTAGTAACCCCTTAGCAACTCCCTAGCTTTCTCCTAACAACAACACCATAACCACAACGTCACAGAAAGGCACTTGAAGAAAAAACCCTTAGAAAACACTAGCAACTATCTAGGAACATTTAGTAAGCACTAAACACCTTAGCGATGCACTAGAAACCACACAGAACACAGATTACACACATATTAAAGGAACACTCAATTTGATTTGGAAACAACTCCCCTAGAACAACAACTATTAGCTTAGCATGAATCAATGTATGGGATAAGACCATTACCATCTCTCTCAAAAATGTCACAAAAGAGTTTTGATAATATTTCTTCATAAAGCTTTACTCTTCTGTAGTTCCAATGATTTATGCTAAGCTAAAAGTGAACCTGAGATCAGCTGAATGGATTCAAAAATGGTAAAACTCAACTGTTTAACTCTAAGGCAGTTGTAAAATGAGCCTATTTCCAAAAAAGTGTTCATTTACCCTCCTCCTAGCATCAATCTGGCACTAACAACACTAGTAACTACCTAGGAATATTTTAGTAACCACAGAGCATCTACTGAAAACACCTTAATAACTGCATAGCAACTCTCTGGTGACCACTTACTGATCACACTAATAATAACCACTAAGAAACACACTACCAAACACTTCACTACCTAGTAAGCCTTAATAACACCTTAACAGTCATTGTGGTAGCACATTTAGTAACCACTTAGCAACTCCCTAGAAGCTACACTTTGCTACGTTTGTCCTAGAAGTTTCAATTTCACAGAAAAGCACTTAATAAAAAAATTCTTAGAAAACAACTAGCAGCTACCTAGGAATAATTTAGTAATCACTAAGCATTTATTGACAACACCTCATTAGCCATGTAGCAGCTACTGTAGCAACCATTCAGAATATCTTAAAGGGCATCTATGATGACAATCAACTTTTGAAAGCTGTTTGGAGAGAACGGTGTGTACGTATAGTGTGTCCACTGTTATACTGGAGTGACAGAAACACAGCAAATATCTTTTTTTTTTAATTCCTGACATTAAATCCCAGTGATTCTGTGGCCCACCACAACGTGACGTAGGAGTATGGTTTGTTTTATATATATATATATATATATATATATATATATATATATATATATATATATATATATATATATATATATATATATATATATATATATATATATATATATATACATATATATATACATATATATATATATACATATATATATATACATATATATATATATATACATATATATATATATATATATACATATATATATATATATATATATATATATATATATATATATATATATATATATATATATATATATACACATATATATATATATACATATATATATATATATACATATATATATATACATATATATATATATATACATATATATATATATACATATATATATATATATATATATATATATATATATATATATATATATATATATATATATATATATATATATATATACATATATATATATATATATATATATATATATGTAAGTGTGTGTGTGTGTGTGTGTGTGTGTGTGTGTGTGTGTACTGCAAACGGCATTTGTGTGAGACTTATTTCAGAAAGGCTTGAATAAACTCCACCACATATAAACCTACTTGGCATTTTGGACTAGTGACCTTATTTCAGCTTCATCTGTGTCTGTCTCTATCACTGACTGCTGTTTATCTGACGTAATGCATGAGAAGCAGACACGCACATGGCAGCGGTGGGCAGGGAGAAGCAGCTCATTTGCATTTTGTAGGACTCAAATGGTCCATTGCAGGTTCAAAAATTGACGGAGACCTGAGTTGAAAATTAAGAAGTTTTATTTTGAATGCAAGAAGTTAGAGAATACAAGTTCTGCGCAGGAGAGGTGTAATATCAATTCAGCCCCCTGCCCTATTGGGCTATCCTTCATGCTTTTATACTGTCTTTCACACACTATCTAATTCCAAACCTATTGACTTATATGGTGTCGTGACAGTTTGACCAGATGTTCCTCTTTCTGGTATCTTTCTGGTATCTTCTCTTGACAGTTGGCCTTGACAGTTGACTAGGCAAATGTTTCAGAGCACATACACACAGCTCATACATCTCAGAGCTCTCTGCACTTTCCATACACCCATACTGATAACAGGATGGGCTGTTCTCAGCAACCTGCAACTCTTCTCTATGCTGTGCACATATGGCAGTTAACCCCTCAGAAAAAGAAACCCTTTATGTCTGTATTTATTAGTAAATGTTAACAAAGCCTAACAATAAAAATGCTATCCTTCAATTTAAAAGCAGCTCATTTGCATTACAAAAACAGCTACACTGTACTCAAGACGGCAAAATGGACATATTCTGGAGGCTATTATAAATAATCTAATGGGTGTTTTCAGCTGAAACTTTACAGACACATTCTGGGGATACCAAAGGCTTGTAAAAGGGGTAAAATATGTGCCCTTTAAAGTCTGCGTGAAATCTTAATTTTTACTGTTTATTTTGCTAGTGCTCATTGATATTTTTAGATGAAAAATTAATCCATACAAGTTAATCCCCTGAAAAAAAAAAAGTTTGTTTTGGTCATCTTAAATCAGAATCTGACCATTTGCTTCTGAGTTTGGAATGTTGGTCCTTCTCTATTGACTCAGGGTGCTTTCACACTTGGTTCCTTTGCCTGGACCAAACCCAAGTTTGATTGTCCCCCCTTACCACCTTCTCAGCTGGTTTGTATTCCCACTGTCTTTTTTCCTTCTAAGCACCGGTACGCTTGAGGGACATGAAAGCAAAGTCCCAAAATGGAAAGATGTACGCTTATCACAGCCGTTCTGCTTTTACTGAATCTTTTGGTTTTGGACATACAGAAAGCGACTCGCGTCCATCTGCTGCAAAAATATTATAAACATTTAGAACATAACGCGATGTCTGCAGTAGCTGCTTCTAGAGGAGACAAGCAGACATTATCACTGTGTTTGCCATGGTTCAGTCCCGCTTGTCACCAAGGTACAGTAGGTGATACACAGACACACACATGCACGCACGCATACACACACACACACACACACACAAATGAATGTTATTAAAACAATAGTTTGTTGTACTGTTGGCGCTTCACTTGTGTTATTTGGTACGATTGCATTCATACCAGAAGGGAACCAGACCAGAGGTCGCACGAACTGTACCTCAGACCAACTCTTTCAGGCAGAAAGTTCACAGGTGTGCACCCGAGTTCAGAGGACACATTCACACTAGCTAAACGTATCGAACTCTGGCATCAAACGAACACCCTCAAGCACCCTCAGTTTGACTGCTTCAGCAACAATATTCTTAGCCACGCCTCTCTTACCTTTAGTTTGCTGTGAGGAAATGCTGTGCAAAAAGAAAGCCCCACCCCCTACTCAATATTCTGTTTCAGTTGGAAGAGCATCAACATACTGAAATAAAAGTCTTAGTAACTTCTGGTTCAACAATCACCTCGTAGCAACACAGAAGTCTTTAGTTTCCCATAGCAACTCCCCAACAATGCCCTCAAAATTATGTATCTACCTAGCAACCTTTCTCAAAGACCTATCAAGACACATTATTTACCACATCTAGCTTTTTAAACTTTGCAATTACATTTTTTTCCTTTGTTTATGACTCAACTAGTCCAATCGATGATATGTCATCTCTCTAATGCACTGGTGTTATGTTGTAATCTGTCTCCACGGCGATCCGTAGCTCTTCAGATTCCCCCAGAGACCACCAGCCTGCACGTTACAGATGGATTCATTACATGAGCGTGTGTCTGTACTGTACGCTTGATTCAGGTCTGTCTAGTCGAGCGGTGTGTGCACTCGTCTGCCATTGTGCTGTCTCCGGCTCCGCTTCCTCCTCTTTCTTTCCGTTCACAAAGCCTTTCTGCCCTTCTGCCATCTCTATTCTTGCCTGTTAGCCGATAAGGGATGCCGAACACAGAGAGAGTCTGTCTAAGGACCCTCTTTAGACATGAAATCCAGAGCAGGGCCACTACTCAGGGGACAGGAGAGTCTGTCTGGCTGGCCTCCATCCATCAAAACTGATGGTTTGAGGAAGGTTTAGCTGTTTTGAAGAGATTGTTCACACAAACATTTTAATTCACTCACTATTTATTTACCCTCAAGTGGTTCCAGACCTATATGAGTTTCTTTACACTAAAGATATTTTGAAGAAAGCTGAAAACCAGTAACTACCCAGGTAGCAAAAAATTCTGGCCCAGATTTGGCATAAAGCTGGCCCACCAGGCATTCATCCGGCACTGGCATACTGCATCTGGGCCAAACACGGCCCAGTTTGGGCAGAGGGGGCCCCGTCTTTAACGCGGCACAAGAGGCTTGGGCCAGATGTTAAAAACTGATACGTGGGCCAGATACATTTGGCCTATTCTGACCCACATTTAAAATACATTTGAATTATTTTTGAGTGAAGAAAAAGAATTCTACCAATCACGTCACTTCGAGAAAAAGCATGCCCATATAGCGCACCTAAACTGCAATGCTTCATGGGTTCAGGCCCAGTTATGGGTTATATACTGTACTATATAACTTGGCTAAGGCTTGGATCAGATATGGTCCATGTTTGGCCCTTGTCTGGAAGCCAGACTTAGTCCAGTCATGTACCGTAATTCACTGTGGCATCTGGGCATCTGATTTTGTGGGCCAGAGAAATTTCGCTATGTGGGTACTGACATTCATTTTAGGAAAAACCAATACCATGGAAGTCAATGATTGCCAATTTGCAGCTTTCTTCAAAATATCTTTGTGTACAACAGAAGAAAGAAAGTCAAACAAGTAAAGGGAGAGTAAATGATTAGTAAAATTCTGAATTAGCAGAATTAGACAGATTGGAAATTTGAGTTGAGAGAGTTTTGAGTAAACTATCCATTTAACCTGCTGAGGATGTGCTGAAGTATGCTATTTACGGTTGAAAGAAAAAGCACATTTGACAACTAGGGATGCACAATATATAGGCAGCCATAATGACAGACAAATGCTGTTTTTAATGTTATCACTATTGGTCCGATAAAAATTTTTACTAATATCTGTACACCGATGAATTATTACCGCTGGTTGAACCACTTCACATGCTTGCTGCCTGCCACTTTTAAAAATATATTTTGATTTTGGTTAATGTTCAGGGACTGAAAATGAAAAAAGAATATTTACATTTATCGGCTACTAATATGTTGAGTTATCGGTTATCTGTATCGGTTAAAATCCCTAATAAGCTGTGTTCTGTTAACATTGTTTGACCACAACAGGTCTATTAATGGTCTCCTACAGCCGAGGAATGTGTCAGAATGTCCAAGTAACCAATCAGAATCATACCTTAGTAGCTTCCAAACCAATACTAGCAGCCACCGCTTACCATTAGTAATCAACAAGTGATGCCTTAGCAACCACTGAGAACACCTTATAACCATATAACAACTTCTGAGCAACCTCTAAAAGTACACGCATCAAATCCAGCAACAAGCTATAATAACAATGCAAAACTTCACCTAATGTCTTAGCAACAACTCAGAACTCACTGATGTCCACCTAAGGACCCAGCAACCACTCAGAATACTCTAGCAATCATCTGGTATCACTTTAGTAACCTCATAGCAACTCACTAGTAACCATCTAGAACACATTAAGATCCACCTTGTAACACTCTATAAACCATGCAAAACACACTGAAATCGCACTGGCAACGCAATGGAATGTTATTAACCATTGAGAAAACACTCTAACCTGCCTAGCAACATTCTACCAAAAGATTAGAACAATAAATAATCTCTGATAGCACTTCAGTGACCTCATAACAGCTCAACAGCTGCCCTAGCAACTAATCAGAACGCACTAAGATCCACCTAAAAACACCAGTGCAACCCAAACACACCTAGCTAATATGTAATTGCACCTAGCTAATATCCACCTAGCAACACCCTAGCAACCTCTGAGAATATGCTAAGATTCACCTAGAAACATCCTAATACTAAGATCCACCCAGCAACACCACAGCAACCAATCAGAAAACACTAAGATGCACTCATAAACACCTGTGCAACCACTGAAAACACACCTAGCGAACATTCACCTAGCAACACCCTAGCAACCAATCAGAACACACTCAAATCCACCCAGAAACACCTGTGCAACCACTGAAAACACACCTGGCTAATATCCACCTAGCAACACCCTAGTAACCACTGAGAATACACAAAGATCCACCTAGAAACATCCAAATACTACGATACACCTAGCAACACCACAGCAACCAATCAGAAAACACTAAGATGCACTCATAAACACCTGTGCAACCACTGAAAACACACCTAGCTAACATTCACCTAGCAACACCCTACCAACCAATCAGAACACACTCAAATCCACCCAGAAACACCCTAGCAACCAATCAGAACACACTAAGATCCACCCAGAAACACCTGTGCAACCACTGAAAACACACCTAGCTAACATCCACCTAGCAACACCCTAGCAACCACTGAGAACACACTAAGATCCACCTAGAAACATCCTAATACTAAGATCCACCTAGAAACCACTGAGATTCACCTAGAAACTACCCAAAACACCTTTTAGTAAAACATTAACTCATGCTAATTTGCATTTAAAGGAACAGCGCATCATATTTTAATGACTAGGGTTTAGGTAATTAGTTGTGTGTCGCTCATAAATCGCTTGACCACTGAACGGTGATTAATGTTCTCCTTCAGCTGAGGAACATGTCAAAATCACATCATTATCGTGAAAGATCAGGCTGACCTTCTGCTCTGCTTGTTGCCCAGAAACGGCATCTAATTGGCTCCTGAGTCTACCCAGAATCCCCACAGAGCTCATACCCTGGGCCGTTCATGTGTTTTTTCTTTCATCATGTGTACTCACATGTATTCTCTGTGTGCTGAATGAACGGCTGCAGCATTACTGTATCGCCAAAGCACAATAATGGAGGACAGGACATCCAGTGTGGCGTCAAACTGTGAAAGAAGAAAACAAAGCATTACAACAAATGACGAGTCATTATATAATTAAATTTAAGTATGTGATTGCATACTTACTGCAAACCCAAATGCTGACGCACTATGCCGCATTATAGAAACAGCTGCAAAAGAAATGACAAAAAAATGGACATTTATTAATAACATTGAGCATCATTAATATTTATTTATTATATTAAATTTTAGAGAAACTCATCATGATCAGTAAAATGAGAATTGTTTATTCTATATAATTAACATTTTACATTTTTATATTTTTTGTGTTTCACCTTTAATGTTAGTGTTTACAATGTATATATGTATATATATATATATGAGTGTGTGTGAATGTGTGTGTGTTAGGGCTGTGCGATTAATCAAAATCGAATCGAATCGCAATCGCGATTTTAAATGTTGCGATTAGCTAATCACAAGAGGCTGTGATATGAAATATATATTATTTAACTTCCCCCACCCAGAGCAAATGCGTGACCTCCGTCTTACTAGCCAATTGAGTGAGCACACTTTCGTTCTAGCCAATCAGAATTGCGCAACCGAACGCCCACAATAAAAAACAAACAGGAAAGCGCGAACGAGTGGGATGATGGCGTCTGCCACTTCAGAAGCATTAATAGACTAATTAATATCAAAGAAAAACAGCACGTCGGTAATATGGGAATATCTTAGTTTCAAAGTCAAAGACCCCAAACAAAACCAGGTCAGGTCATTTGTAATAGTTGTCGCAGAACTGTTGCCACAGCACGAGGAAATGCAACAACCAGCACCTAACAAAGCACCACAGCAATTTCAAGTGTCTTGTTAAAAAGTCAACTAAAAGTACTGCCAGTTGACACTTGTTGTTGTTCTTCTTCTTTGTCATCTAAGTCTTCTTGGTCTTAGTCTTCTTATTTTTCTTGTCATCATCTTTTTATTCTTTGTCTTTGTCTTCATCTTCTTGGTCTTTTGTCTTAGTCTTCATCTTCTTGGTCTTGGTCTTCATCTCCTTTGCCATCATTCTGGTCTTCGTCGTCATCTTCTTTGTCCTTATGGTTGTCATCATCTTCATAATCTTGGTCGTCATCTGCTTTGTCTTGGTCTTCTTCGCCGCCATCTTGGTCTTAGTCTTCGGCTTCTTTGTCTTGGTCTTCTTCGTCATCTTGGTCTTAGTCGTCATCTTCTTTGTCCTTATGGTCGTCATCTGCTTTGTCTTGGTCTTTGTTGTCATCTACTTTATCTTCGTCTTCTTGGTCATCATCTTCTTTGTCTTGGACGTCATCTTGGTTTTAGTCTTCGTCATGGTCTTCTTCATCCTTATGGCCGTCGTCATCTTCATCTTCGTCATCTGCTTTGTCTTGGTTTTCTTCGACGCCATCTTGGTCTTAGTTGTCATCTTCTTTGTCTTGGTCGTCTGGTCTAAGTCTTCGTCTTCTTTGTCATCTTCATCTTCTTGGTTGTCATCTGCTTTTTCTTGGTCTTCTTCGTCTTCGACCGCATCTTTGTCTTAGTTGTCATCTTCATCTTGGTCTTCGTCATCTTTCTCTTCATCCTTATGGTCGTCATCTTGGTCTTAGCCTTTTTAGTCTTCGCCTGCTTCTTCATCTTAGTGTTCTTGGTCTTGGTCATCATCTTCTTTGTCTTCATCTTCTTGGTCGTCACCTTCTTGGTCTTTATGGTCTTCATCCTCGACTTTGTCTTGGTCTTCATCTTTATCTTAGTCTTCGTCATTTTCTTGATCTTGGTCTTCTGCTTGGTCTTCGTCTACGTGGTCATCTGCTTGGTCTTCGTCTTGGATAGAACCCGGGTCTCTGGTGTGAGAGGTGAGTCACGTAACCACTGAGCTACTGGGAGATGATGAACCCAATCAACGAAAGGCAAATTGCTTCTTTGTGGATATTTATTAATGACAAAAAAAATCTTCAATAAGAAATGAAGTTATGTAAGGCAAAAACAGAGAGTCTTCCAATAAGCAACAGCATAGTACAATTTCAGAGATGTTTGCTAATATGAGTGAATATCTTTTAAAGGTAATTTTTTGTTAACACTAGCAGTAGCAGTAAGAAGCTACAATACAGATTATTGAGTTGAAGCTTGACTACAAAACAAAATCTCAAATCAAATCACCAGTACCGATATACAGCCAAATACAGCACTGCTACTAGTGTGATATTGCTATATATACATATATACATATATACATATATATATATACATATATACATATATATATATATATATATATATATATATATATATATATATATATATATATATATATATATATATATACATATACAACAGAATCTGTCTGGTTCTTGAATCTGATTGAGATTGTCATGATGTCTGATTGAGAATGATAGCCATGCGATATTCAAGTGACATTCGATCTCTCTCTTTTGTAAGTGTTAGTGCTGAGTTTATACCATAGTAATAGTAGAGTTTGCTTTGTTTTGGCTTTTCCAGTGTTAATCGTTGTGATGATCTGATTGCAACAGATGAAAATCTCTATAGACTGATGGCATTTCATGCCATTCAGCGTTATAATCTTAAAATGTGAGCAAAATCACCTGATTTCACGTCACCTGCAGATGTGAATGAATGGCGTGGTTCACCGTACAAAAGGATTTTTGAGACTCTCCATGTTTCATCTTCTTTTTTGTATACACGATAATGCCATCGAACTGTTGTATAAACGCAATATCACACTCAGGCACGTACACAGATAGGGCTCAGCCTGTGCAGTGGACATGCCCTTTTATCTCTTGGATAAAAAGTGCTCTTCAAAAATGAACAAAAGTGTCCCCTGGTCTTCAGTTCGCGACCGTCAACGATATATAGCCATATCGCACTGCTACTCATTCTGCTACTATGTTTTTTCCAATTTTGTGTATTTACTGTGAAGTTAAAGTTTGTCCTACTAAAGTTGCTTTTTTGTAACATTTTAATTTACATTTATTATTCAACTATAAATATAAACCTACACATATATGAACAGGTTAATTAGTCAGACAAACACAATTTCTTTACCATCTAAAGTTGTACCAGCGATTGAAATGCTGTGATTGCATACACATTTGAATTCCTCCTTACTTTTCGCAGTCACTCTCCACTCCAGTATTCAGACAAGTGTATTATGTTAATATTGATCTATAGAGTGTTCGTCTCGGACGTATATCCAAACATTATCCCACATATATGCCTTGCCCTGCAGTAAACCATGCGTTTGAATGATCTGCAGCATCTAAAGTGGCCGGGATCAGATTTCATCTTTTCACACTGTGATGTCAGCACATCAGTGTGGCTCGTGTCCAGTTATCGACCTTATATTGACCTCTAATGCACCTGAATCCTCTGTCCTGAGACTGGATGAGCCATCCCAGATATCTCATCTACCTCCACAGGGTCAGCCAAAATCTCAAAGGTACCCAATCTGCGTGTCAGGACTGTTTGCGCATCTCTTTTCTGAATGATTGTACAGTACAGTATTGCACAGTTTAGTCATTTAGTCTGTTTTATGGTATAATATAAAGTATAATGTGATAAAGAAATATACCAGCAAACTGAGAATATACCCTTAATGTTAGTGAATGGTTGTGTTTGTGAGGGGAAGCCAGTTTATAATCAAAGTTGAACAGTATAGAGTAAAATGTGGTACAGAAGTAGTCTAGCAAACAGAAAGTTCCTTTAATGTTATTGTATGGTTCCCATTTGGTTATTTTATGAGTGAACAAATTCCTAAAGTAAAATTGTTACTGTATAGCATAAAGCATTGTATTTCAACAAATGTAGAACATTTCCCTAACTTTATACTTTAGTTCCCATTTGGTTATTTTCGGGTGGATCCAATTCCTAAGGTAAAATGGTGCAGTATAGTGTAAAATGTGTTACAGAAGTGTCCCAGCAAGCACTCAAATAGCTGCTGTATGAAATAACACATTTCATACACAATGAAAATTTGGAGTGCTTTACATAAATTAGAAGATTAGAAGTACTCAAAGTTCCCCCTAACAAAGTCCCATATGGTTCCTGTTTAGTTATTTTTAGGGGTAATGCTTCCTAACATAAAATGGCACAGTACAATAAAAATCCCTGCAAATGCAAAAATTCAGAACGTTCTTCTAATGTTAACATGTGGTTCCTATATGGCTGTATCAGGGGGAACCATGGTTCTAATTTAGCTCTTTTTGGAGAACTGATTCTTCATGTAAAATGGAGAAAGACAGAATGTCTTTAATGTGAACATATAGTTCCAATTCCCCTTCTACTTTTGGTGGGTTTTATTCTTCTTGATGGTTTTTATCAGTCATCACCTGATAAACAAAATTTTGGTAGTAATTCCAATTATATTTTTTCTCTTTGACTATAGATTTAGTGTAGCTGAACACTGAATGTTTTTAAGACTATACGTTCACACAAAAACAATGTAACCAAAAACGGAAAGTTTTTCCCATGGGATTTTTAAAAAATGTAACATTTACATGACAATGTTTTCAAAATGATCTGCGTTTCCACATTGGCGAAAATGTCAAAAAACACTGAATTTGGCTCTGTCACCATGTTAGTAAACAGCAACTGTAAGAAAGTGAAGACAAAATGCTGTGCAGAAGTATTTCACAAACACAGAAAGTTCTCCTAATGTTCCCATATGGAACTATTTCCTAAGATAAAATGGTATTGTACAATGTAAGATTCCATCAAATGCAAAAACTAATGTTAATGCTAATGTTAACATTTGGTTCTTATATTATTATTATTTCTGCGTTTCCACATTGGCAAAAATGTCAAAAAACACTGTATTAAATATGCCAGGTCTGTATTTGGCTCTGTCACCTTGTAAGTAAACAGCACATGTAAGAAAGTTTCGACAAATAGCTGTGCAGAAGTGCCCACAGCATACGAGAGGGGTCTGGATGCAGACCTGGTGTAGTTCAATCTGTGCTGCATCCAATGCTTTTTATCGGCTCACCTAACCCCACCCCTAACCCTACCCCTCACAGTGACGTCACTCTGAGTGATGCAATCTCAGCTTGCATCATAAAGCTGCATCCAGATACTATTGCAGCAAACACAAAAAGTTCTCCTAATGTTCGCATATGGTTCTTGTTTAGTTATTTTGGGGGAACTATTTCCTAAGATAAATTGGTGAAGTACAATGTAAGATCCTAGCAAATGAAAAAATTAATGTTAATGCTAATGTTGACATATGGTTCCTATACCGCTGTAATAGGGGGAACCATGGTTCTAATTGATCTCTTTTCGGAGAACTGATTCTTCATGCAAAATGGAGCAAATACACAATGGCTTTAACGTGAACATATAGTTCCAATTCCTCTTGTTATTCTGTTAGGTTTTGTTCTTTTGGGTGGTTTTTATCAGTCCTCAGTCAAAAAAACTTTTGAAAGTGATTCCAATGATATTACTTCTCTTTTGCTATAGATTTGGTGCAGATGTAGACACAGAATATTTTAAGGCTACTTTAAAATGTATTTTTTTGGCTACATTTTTGTCAATGTTTTCAAAATGATCTGCATTACAACATATGAGAAAACGACCAAAAACACTTGATTACTTATATCAGGCCAGTATTTGGCACTGTCACCTTGTTAGTAAACAGTACCTGTAAGAAAGTGACGACACATTTTCGACAACCCGGCACTAGTGTGTATGAATAATTTGACGTGTGTGTAATAAGATCTTTGTTTTAATGTAAAGTAAATCTTTGTTGAAGAGGCGTTAGCAAACATTTAAGCAACAACATTACCACGTACTTTGCATTTTTGTATGCTTGTTTGCCTTTCCTTTAATCCAAACCTATGCGAACATGCACTGTGTATGCGTATAACATCATTGTTTTCAAAGACTTTCATTTTATGAGTGTTTACACAAGGATGGTAGCGGCGGTATTTTAAAAAACTTCCCCTTTGGAACCCGTTTTCAGTCACAAAAATGCCATTGTCATGTAAACAAACATGAAAAATGCGTAAAAAGATTCCTGCGTTTGACTGAAAACATTGTTGTGTAAAGGCCCCTAAAACTACATACTTATTGTTAAAGTTTTCATCCTTGGATAGAACAAATCATTAGTCTTTAGCCAGAGTTTGCACACACATTCAGATATCAGAAGTCATTACTCAAAAACAAATACACACACTGTTCCTCAGGAACGCCGTTAAAAATGAATAACAGAGCTGCCGCAGCATGAGATTAAAGATTTAGCAGTGGCTAAATATAAATGCTCTTCCTTTTAGTGAAACACACTCCGTTTTAGATGTCTCGCACCAGCCAATTTCAAGACCTCAAGAGGCCAAACTAAAGAAGCACATTGACAGTCAACATCTAGTCAATACAACACAGTGCAGTCATTCATCGTCTAGCAGAATCCCATCAGACGCACTAGAAAGTTCTACTCAAGTAAACCTCAATCCTACAACAAACTGCAGGGGTTTAGTTGTACCACACGCAGTGCATCTTCAGTAACTTGAAAGGATTAATGGAGAGTTGCGCATCTGCAGAAAGCCGAAACCATTCTCTGCTCATTAGGATGCGATATTTATGCTGATATTCATGTGAAGTCAGCAGCTTCTTCAAGGAATGCTGAGACAGAGGCCTGAGCGGATCAAAAAAATATGAAGCTTGTGAAGCTGTAGGATCACAATGAAGTGTGGTACACATCTACAATGCATTTAGTCTATTACAGATCTAGACTTCACAAACAAAACACTCACTCTGAATGACTCTATATAGAGAAGTAGTATAGCTGATTGTTTGACGGCTGTGCCTTTAAATATAATAGTTTTTTTTGTATTTAAATTTACTGTAAATTATTATATTGTTACATTGGAAAATTTACCTATAAACTTTCTTCCCAGAAGAGAAAAGACAGGATTGATATGATAGTTGAAGTTCAGCCCGAAATCTTAAGGCTGATTTATACTTCTGCATCAAGTGATCAGCGTGACCCATGGTGCCTGCCTTACACGTAAAAAATGTATACTTTCGGAAAGTAGCTTAAACTCGCTCAATCAGAAACAGGAACCAATCGCTCCATTGGGCTCACGGCTCTCAACACCGCCCACGCTTGTCAGCGTGCCGACCAATCATAGAGCTTGCGATATGTGTCATGTAGTTATATTTTTTGAGAGGTGCGCATAAGTGTTGGCGTCAGCCACAGCGAGGGCTATGCAACCGCATGAAGGTTGCGCCGGACCATACACGTGCGCTTGACACAGAAGTATAAATCAGCTTTTCTAAGGAAACGGAACTGTTTTACATATTGTCAAAAATGTAACTAGTTTGTACGAATTTATACAATTTAGTTTGTTTAAAAACGTACAATTTTTAAAAGGAGGTGTGGCACCAAACCCCACCCCCAAACCTACCCCTCATTGGGAGATGAGCAAATTGTACTTAAATGCACTAATGAGATTGTACAAATTCATGCAAATTAGCTACTAAATCAAAGTTACGAATTGCCGTGCGACTACCTTGGCGAAGTCTTTTTTTTAATTACCTTACATTACGAATTATGCAAGTCATTTGTCCAATTTATGGTAGTTCATAAAGCTTTTAATAGCTTTCTCTATTAAAGTTACTTTAAATTATTACATGACGTTAACTGCATAGTGATTATTTTGTGTATTGATATTGTGTTCCATGGTAATGTTATTTTGCAACAAAAAATTTCGGTCTGATAGCATTATTGCTAAATCCTGTTTTTTTTCGAAATTCCCAAAACTGTTTATTGTTGGCTATATTTCCGTCAGTTGTAGATTTGTTCAACACTTCATTTACACAAGTATTATAGTAAACGTATAGCAAATTATCAAATGTTTTCATTGTTTTATTAACAGTATTATACGTTATGTTATTATTATTTACATTGTGTTTTACAGAATTGCATAAAACGTTGCTTAATGTTTGCATTTTATTAGTTTTTTAAAGTGAACATACAGTTTTGGTAAATTACCAAAATGTTATGTTATATGACTTTTATTGCATGTTAGTATATCTTCTATGTGTGCATTATATTGAGTTATGTCTTTTTGTGACAACAGAACACTGGTATTTTACCAATTTTACCGTAACCTTATTTTTTAGGCTTAAATGGAAATTCTGTAAATCTTCCATCATTGTTGTCTTTCAGTTGTATTTGACTTTATTTGGTTGTATTTCAATATATATTTTATTATCAATTATTCAATTATATTCTCACCATATTTGCATTTTAGTAGCTTTTTAAGTTTTTAACGTACAGTAAATGTTAAAGTTTCAGTAAATTATCTAAATGTTACATTATATATGACTTTCATTGCATGCTAGTATATAATCTTTGCATGCTATTATATATTAACTTGTATCCCTTCGCGACAATGACATTTTAACATAATTTTTTTAACCATAATTTAACAAATCTTCCGTCATTGTTGCCTATATTTGTATTTGACTTTATTTAACCATTTTTTTAATGTTTAAGTATAGGTACTGTCAATTATTAGCATTTGAAGTTTTAAGCCGCGGTCACAATAGAGTTTGAGCTTGCGAAATGAGCTCTATGCACAGCTAGTGTTGTTCAGCTAATGGTAAACTTCCGATGAAAGCTTTATGTGAGTATTGTCAATTTCATAAGGTTCCTTTTACAGCATCAATGTTGTGATGTAATTGCAATATAATCTGTTAAATAGACTTAAGCATTCATTTGGTTGTTAAAACGTAAGCATTCATTTGGTTGTTAAACTGTTTAAAAGCAGGCGCCGTCATTAGCGGCAGGCTAGCGCAGAAATTCTATTAAAAATACTGGGGTAAAATTAATTTCCATATTTTAAAGACAAGGCACGGAAAAATATAATTTAATGTGGTGCTTCTTGTATGGTCTGATACCCACTTTATATCATATCACAGCCAGCAGTGAAGATTACAGTTTTTTAAAGAAATCAGATCTTAAACGCGGCTATTTTGTATGGGATGACAATTAACCAGAAACCCTGAGGCTGGCTGACTGAAATTAAAAGTCGTTCTAATAAACAAGTTGATTAGACGTTAAAAAAGCAAGTGATTGCTCCATCTTTAAAATTTATGTACAGAGAGGTCCTGTTTTAATCCACTATTGGTCTCACGCAATCCCTCAGGTCAGATTTCACCAAGTTTGAACTTTGCTACGCAGCAACATGCGGAACGTCGCAAGAGCTTGCATTTCCGGTCTACCGCATTCACATGCCTATAAATGGATGTCTATGAGGCATTCGTTATGTTATCTGTTTACGCAATGGACAGTGAGGCAAACGCACATATACTTTTTACATTTACATTCACATGTCGCTCAAAAAAACCTTCAAGCAACCTTTCCTGCAGCTTTATTTATGAGAACAAACATGCATATATTTAATTCCTCTATTACGGGGATTTGTTTTCGTAACACGTATTGCTCCAAGAATGAACATACTGCTGCTATGCGGCAGGAAGCCTTTTCTGACAGTTATTCTCAGATGTATCAGCGGCGCATGATGTATAAACTCATTGAAGATCCTGTCCTTGACTGCCTGAGGATGCTTTGTTTTTTGCCAGCCTCATGGATCACGAGGACATAAAGATGTTCATTAAAATAGATGTTCATGTTTTGTTGTTCATAACTGTGCCTTCTACTTTCTTTTTAGGTGCGTTTTGTGTGTGTGTGCGTGTATGTGAAAATAGGGCAGAATCTTCAGAGATTGCGAGCTACAGAATGCTAAAATCCAACACAACAGCTGCTCTGAGAAACCTGTCTTCCGATCAGTCTGTCTTTTTGCAGCACACACACACACATGCACATTAGCATCTTCGCACACAAACCAAAACAGGGATGTGATCTAGTTTCTGTGTCAGAGTTGGTGAATAAATTTGCATGTTGTTATCACTTACAGGACGTTTTCAAAAATCTTCTGATAGCGCCGCAGTCTCATTGAAGACGTTTGACTGCTCACCACTGTGCTTATGATACCGCAAACCGCTAAGGCTAACGTAACTGCTAATACTAGTATAAAGCACTCACATAAAAGCAAATTCATTCAATTAGATTAGCACTAATGCTAACATTAAAAAGTTTACTACATTCTATTGATGTTTAAGCTAATGCTATTATAGAACTGATTTTAGTTTTGCTTCTACCAAAATAATAGCAACTAAATAATAATAATACGAATATGCTAAAAATCATTCATGTTAATGCTGAAAAAGTCAATGAGACATTGTTTACCATTGCTAATGCTAATAATGCTAAAACTAATATGTAAAGCTAAAACTAAGCATATATTAGCCTTGAATCTAGACAAATGAATGCTACAAGCAACAAATACAGTAATATTGATAGAAATATGCTAAATGCTAAAATTATAATAATGCCAATCGTCGGTTACTAAAAACACCAAGGGACAACTAAAGTAATGTTAGCACTAATAATAATAACAGTGGTAAACCTGTGGCTAGCTAGCAATAGTTATAATACTACACACATTTTAATAATAATAAAATATGGCTTTAGCATAGTTGTAAACATACTAACACTATAACACATTAGTAACACAATAGTAAACATAGTAACACTAATATGTTTAATATAGACCTAATATCAGTTATTATACTAGAATACTCACTAATATACTAATGTTTCTTCAATGCAAATATGATAAAGCTAGTATAATAAAGAACATGTGATAAGGGTTTTCAAATAAATATGGTATTTGATCGTTTGAGGTCTTGAACATCTCAAGATTCATTTTGCCAAAAGACAAAAAGGCTATGACATTTTGATATTTCACAATTAATATAATCACAATGTTCGTTTTGGCCCACGTGGACTTCGAAGGCCTCAACTTTGAAGTCTGCATCTTTCAATGGATACAACCTCTGACGTAAAACAGCTCTCAAAAAAAAAGAATATTCTTTAGTGGAACAATTAATCCATGCAAGGTTATCCACTGATAAAAATGTTTGTTTAGGTAATCTTCAATCAAAGTCTGACCACTTGTTTCTGCGTTTAGAGTGGCAGTCCTTCTCTGTTGATATCTGTTTGATGGCTTTACCGTTAGTTTGCTATGAGGGAATGATGCGCAAAAAGAAAGCCACACCCCCTACTTAATATTTAGTTTCATCTGGAAGTACATCAACATACTGAAATAATAGTCTTTGCAACTTCTGGTTCACTAGGACTTCAACAAGTCATAATATTTTTTTGCCTTCTACCAATCTACTTCAACATAGTAAAAGTAACAAGTAAAATTGCATAATCCCCATCTGTCTATGACATACAAACACTCTGAAATGGACATTTTGTTTCAGATATGGAACATACAAGCCAATACTCCAGTTTTTCCCCAGGAGTCTTCCATATTTCACACCTATCACCCACCACCCTCCCGTTTTGTTATTTCTTTTGGTACAGTCTCCAACACCTCCACCTGGTCATCAACTTTGGTATAGTATCTGATTGCCGCCGCCACCCAAAATCCAGTTATTAACATCACATACATCAACAGGTATGGAATGGAATGGATTCAATCAAAACAGACATGGCCAGGTGACCAATCAGAGCATAATTGGCTAATTGAAGGGAGGAGTTTACAGATCTTGAACACTAAATGGATTTAAAACAAACTGTAACAAAATCATGATATTTAAAATGATTCTGAAAAATTGTAACAAGGTTATATTAAGTAATGTTGCTTCAGTCATTCATTCATTTTCCTTCGGCTTAGTCCCTTTATTCATCAGGGGTCGCCACAGCGGAATGAACCTCCAACTTATCCAGCATATGTTTTATACAGCGGATGCCCCTTCAACTGCAACCCAGTACTGGGAAACACCCAAACACACTTATTCACTCACTCACACACACTCACACACACACACACACACACACATACACTACGGCCAATTTAGTTTATTCAATTCACCTATAGCGCATATCTTTGGACTCTAGGGGAAACCAGAGAACCAAAAGAGAAAACCCTTGCCAACACGGAGAGAACATACAAACTCCACACAGAAATGCCAATTGACCCAGCTGGGACTTGAACCAGTGACCTTCTTGCTGTGAGGCAACAGTGCCAACCACTGAGCCACCGTGTTGTATGTAATATTACTTACTAGTATGCATTTACTAACATGAACAAACAATGAACAGTGCATTTATTGCAGTATTTATTCCTCTTTGTTAACATTAATGTGAATAAAGTGGCTCATATTAAGTACATTACCTAATGTTATGAATTTAAATGTTAATAATCCATTAGTAAATGTTGAACTATGATAAATAAATCCTGTACAAATATTGTTCATTATTAGTTTATGTAAGTAAATACATGAACCAACTTGAACTAATGCAACCTTTTTGTGAAGTGTGAGCAAAAAACGACAATGTTTTCTGGCATTAGATGCATTGAAACCTATCATATAAGGGGGCTCCAACACAATATAGTAGTATACCATATAAACTGCTCTTTAAGTCAACCATTTCCGCCAGATATTCCTGTTTTCCAACTCTGAACCTGAATCAGTGAGACTGCAACTTTTTTTCTTCCTTTTTCATCTAGTTGTTCTCCCAAACCGATTTACTTGGCTCACTGTGTTGATGTTTTAAAAAACCAGAGGAGTTGCAGAGAGGGCAAAGCACCCTCCACCTCTCTCTCTCTCTCTTTCTATCTGTCTTCCATCTTTTATTTTTAGACTAAGGGCTCTATGGGAGTTGGCATGCTGGCTTTTACAGGCTGGTAGTGCTGAATGCATTAATATGAGAGTGAACTACCCCTCCTGTACCCGTGACCTCTCCTCACCACAGTGATATTTACATTCAGAGCCTTCCACAAGAGAATCTAATACGCACACACACACACACACACACACAGAGAGAGAGACTAATTTCGTTTTCTTCAGTCTGAAGTCAGTTAATTCTCAGAGAACTGACATTTCGGGTCTCGATTCCGCCAATGGAGGAATTTCTGGATGTGTTTATTAGGTTTGGAGGTATGCGAGCGCATTTGTGCGTGTGTGTGCGAAGCCTAAGACACTGTCGCTGAGAGCGTGTTAATTGGCTGCACTGGAAAGGCGCAAGACATCTGGGAATTCATCTCTCGCAGTCTGGCATATATTAGACCATTTCTGTTCTTCTCCTCCTCCTTTCTTCCTTTTTTTCTTCCTGCCTTCATCGGTTTCCAAATGCAACACACACACACACACACACACAAACCCACACGGTCCCTTTAGGGCTGACAGGAGTAGTGCAGTTGTTAATGAAAAATCGAGCCGTCCTGCTTACACTTTAGATAGCGTAACCTCACAGGCACTTTAGTGAAGAGAGCAAGACTCAGATCGCCTGATCAGACACTTTATCTGAACTGATTCGAGGATAATTCGCTTAAAACCATAATCCAGACGTCAAATATAGATTTGATCTGCGCAAAACCCATACTGACCCAAATGCGTGCGACCAAAACATAACACTGATGCTCTTGAAGACTTATGTGGAAGTCTAGCTGCCATTTAGTGCTTGTTTATTGAAGGGATAACATTTACTCACTGTTTACTTAATCTCAAGTGGTTTCCGAACTTTTATGAGGTTCCTTATTCTGTTGAACACTACATATGATATTTCGAAGAAAGTTGAAAACCATTGGAAGGAAAACAAATTCAATGGAAGTCAATGGATTCCAGCTTACTTCAGAATATCTTCCTCTTTGTTCAAACAGAAGAAAGAAAGCCAAACAGGTTTGGAACAAGTGGAGGATGAGTAAACAATGACAATTTTTTTTTCAGTTTTGGGTAAACTTTCCCTTTAACTTCAGGTGCTAAAGCTGTATTTATGTGTGGAGAATGAAAAAAAGTCCCCCAGAATTGATAAGAGTCATATCTAGGGAGTAAGAATGTCATAGAGACATCAGGGTAGACTTGAGTCGGTATAAACAACCTTCTAGCGACCATCCTGAGGTGCATTTCCCAAACAATGACATAACTCGCGGTTGAACTATCATAGTACAATGCATCGTTTGGGAAATGAACGATGTAGTGACCAGTGTTTCCCCAAAACCGTAGTTTCTCTGTCGCAGATCCATCGTTTGAACCATGTTAGTTATGAAGTAAAACCTCCATAATGATGCTCTAAACAGGGTGCAGTAACAACTTCTTTAGTGACCATCATTTTTTTGTTGTTTTACACGCACACGCACTTAAAAAAAATCCAATATTAGTTTTAGTAAAAACATGCACTCGTTTTCTATATTAACTGAAATATATGTAAACGACACATAGGGCCAATGTTTCCTTTACAAATATTATTGAGAATATTCCATATTTTATTCTAAAATATAAAACTACTTAGATAACACTCTAATCTCATATATAAATCATATAAATTGTTTTTGCTTGTAATTTACAGTAGGCTTTTTATTAATAAAATTAATAATAATAATAATTATTATTATTATTATTATCATCATCATCATCGTTCATATTATTTTATTATTAGTAAGTAGGATATTGTTTATTTATTTATTTATTTTATTGTTTGAAAAGTCTACTTTTACAATTTGACACATTCAAACCACTGCAGAAATGTTCTAACCACTAGGCCCATGTCATATACAGTAGGCTACAGACACACTTCTTAATAAATAACCTACTATAAATATAAATTAAAAGCATTAACGTATATATATATATATATATATATATATATATATATATATATATATATATATATATATATATATTTATTTATTTATTTATTTATTTATATTTATATATGTTTTCACAAGCATTAGAGACTAGAGACGTAACGTAAATTCCGCTTTTAAATAATAGTCACCATAGTTTGGGTTATGAGCCACGGCTGCGTTCAAAATGGCATAAATGTTTACTGCGAAGGGAACGCAATTGTCAATATGAAGATTGCTAAAACTGAACTTTAAAAATACTTTGAAAGCAAATTACACTTAAGAGAGATGACTTTAATGATTTTTTAAAAATCATTTCGAGTTGAAAATGTTGGAACGTTCTAAATAAATAGGGCATATGGGGATAACTGGGAATAGCACACAACCAGGAACTATGTTTCTAACTACAGCTCTAGAGGTGTAGTTACAAGCGTCCAAGTTTGCAATGCAGTTTGCAAATGTTCGCTGGAACGACGGATATGGGAAAACACTAAATCAACAAACTATGTCAGTAACGACGGAACTTGCGACCTTTGACCTTAACGATGGTTTTCAGAAACTCACCCCAGAACACCCAAGCAATTGCATAACAATCACCCATAACACGCTAGCGACCACCTAAAGCCCCCTGGCAATCTGCATGGATGTTGAGATGGGGTGGCTTTTAGTGCAGATTTATCACCTTAGGGTGAGACAACCCCAAATACTTGCATTAAAAAGGAATATGAATGTAACAGACTGAGAGTGCTTTTGGGACAGCATAAAACCACCTAAAAACTACCTCAAACAAACTAGCAATTGTTTAGAAACTGCATAACAGCAACCCAAAATGCAACCTGCATGGATGTGGGATATTTAAGATGAGATTTTAATGGCTTCAAGATGTGAATTTAATAGTTTTTAGTACATTTGTAAACTTTGAGGTCTCTATATCCAAGCATATGTCTAGCAACTAGCCAACACCTAATCACATACTGTAGAATCAATCCAAAACACCCTAGCAAGCACATAACAACCATCTGAAACTCCCTAGCAACTACATAACCATCCAGAACACCCTGGACACCATATAACAACCCACCAGGGCACCTTAGGAATCACAAAGCAACACATTACAACCACTTTATCATCCAAATAACAATGTAAGTAGGGGACGTTTGTGCTAGTGCATTCATTTCCTTTGTAACATGTCCAAAAAAAAAAAATATCAGCAGTTACAGAATTCGGCAAACATATTTAACCATTTTTAAAGCTTCAGAATACCATTTGCCTTATTTCCTTGTCATACACTACTTGTTTAATGATAGAATTGTTAGTTTACCAGCACACTCCAATATCAATATTTGCTAGAGGCTGTTCCATTACAGCATTCAAATGACTGCTTTCTGTCAAGTGCTTTTACAATATAATATTATAATGCTAAATGCTAACAGTCTGCACTCTTTTTTCCCCTTGCATGATACAAATGTTTAATGCAAATTCCCAGGCAAAATAGCCATTAGCAATATAGAATTAATCTTAGTTGATACATTTCCGGAAATTTTTTTTTGTAAATAATCATATCATAATTTTTTTCGGTAAACAAAATGGTGGTTGCTTGTAACAAAGCCATCTGCTATGAAGATACGTAACACTTCTTTGTTGCTGTTAGCACATTTGTTAAAATATTCTGGCTAGTTTATACAGCTTTGCTAAGTGTTTTCCAATCAAAGTAGCCATTAGCAAGGAAGAATTAATATTAATTAGTAATTTTATGTTCCTTTCTTATGTAAAAACATTGTTTTTTGTAACACAGCTATTTGCTAATGTATCTATGTCGCTGTTAGCACATTTGTTACAACATCCTGGCTAGTTTATACAGCCTTGCTAGGCATTTCCAAGTCAAAATAGCCATAAGCAAAGTCTCATAAATCTTATTAATTGGTAAAATTCTGTTATTTCTTTGGTAATTAACCATATAATTAATTTTTCTTTTTTGCAAACAAAATGGTGGTTGCTTGTAACAAAGCTGTCTGCCATGAAGCTACAGTATCTGCTAATGTTTCTGTGTTGCTGTTAGCACATTTACAACACTCTGTCTAGTTTTCAATAAGTACATTTCTGTAACTTTTTTTGTAATTAGCCACTGAATATTTTGAATGACCTTGTTTCTTATTACATTGCCCCCTACTAATGTATCTGTGTTGTGTTAGTGCATTTGTTACAATATTCGGGCTTGTTTTTACAGCCTAGCTAAGAGTTTGCCAGTCAAAATGGCCATTAGCAAAGTAGAATTAATCTTAATTAGTAAATCTTTGGTGCTTCCTTTTGTAGTTAACCATGTAATCATTTTAATAATTTATTGTAAACAAAATAGTGTTTTTTTTCCCTACTGAAAGAAACAGCATATGCTGGTTAGGGATATATTTTGATGCTGGTATGCTGTTCTTGTTGGTTTCAGTGCTGGTTTTGCTGGTCTCGATGCTGGTCTTGCTGGTTTCAGTGCTGGTCCTGATGCATTGAGACCAGCAAGACCATCACTGAGACCAGCAAGACCAGCATTGAAACCAACAAAACCAGCATACCAGCATCAAACCATACCTTACCAGCATATGCTGGGGTTTTTTCAGCAGGGTTGTGACATAACTGCTAATATACCTGTGTTGCTGTTAGCGCATTTGTTATCTTCTTAGTTTCTACAGCGTTTCTAGGCATTTTCAAGTCAAAATAGCCATAGTATAATGAATCTTAATTAGTAAATTTCATTTGTAATTAACCATATTACAAAAAAAACATTTGTATACAAAATGGTAGTTTCTAGCAAGAAAGCTATCTGCTAAGTAGGGCTGTGCGATCAATCAAAATCGAATCGCGATTTTAAATGTTGCGATTAGCTAATCACAAGAGGCTGTGGTATTTATAATTTAACTTCCCCCACCCAGAGCAAATGTGTGACCTCCGTCTTACTAGCTAATTGAATGAGCACACTTTCGTTCTGCCCAATCAGAATTGCGCAACCGAACTATGTGGAACGCCCACAATAAAAAAACAAACAGGAAAGCACGAACGAGTGGTATGATGGCGTCTGCCACTTCAGAAGCATTAATAGACTAACTAATATCACAGAAAAGCAGCACAACGGAAATATGGGAATATCTTAGTTTCAAAGTCACAGACCCCAAACAAAACCAGGTCATTTGTAAGAGTTGTCGCAGAATTGTTGACACAGCATGAGGGAATACAACAACCAGCACCTAACAAAGCACCACAGGCAGCTATACGAGGAGCATCTTGCTAAAAAGTAAACTAAAAGTACTGCCAGTTGACACTTGTTCTTCTTCTTCTTTGTCATCTAAGTCTTCTTGGTCTTAGTCTTCTTCTTTTTCTTATCATCTTTTTATTTTTATTCTTTGCCTTGATCTTCATCTTCTTGGTCTTTTGGTCTTAGTCTTCATCTTTATCGTCTTGGTCTCAGGCCTCATCTTCTTTGTCTTCATCTTCATCTACTTTATCGTCTTCTTGGTTGTCATCTTCTTTGTCTTGGCCTTCTTCGCCAACTTGGTCATCATCTTCTTCATCATCTTCCTCCTTACGGTCGTCGTCATCTGTTTTGTCTTAGTTATCTTCGTCGCCATCTTGGTCTTAGTCTTCATCTTCTTCTTCGTCGTCGTCGTCTTATTAATCTTTGTCTTCATTTTATGTCTTCCTTATGGTCGTTATTATCTTCTTCGTCTTGGATGTCATCTTGGTCTTAGTCTTCATCGTCGTTGTCTTCTTAGTCTTTGTCTTCATCCTTCCTTATGGTCGTTATCATCTTCTTCGTCTTGGATGTAATCTTGGTCTTAGTCTTCATCTTAGTCTTCTTGGCCTTGGTCATCATTTTCTTTGTCTTCATCTTCTTAGTCATCACCTTCTTGGACTTTATGGTCTTCATCGTCGTCTTGGTCTTGGTCTTGGTCTTCATCTTGATCTTGGTCTTCTGCTTGGTCTTTATCTTGGTCTTCTTCTTTGTCTGTCAGAGTCGGGGATAGAACCCAGGTCTCTGGCGTAAGAGGTGAGTTACGTAACCACTGAGCTACTGGGAGATGATGAACCCAATCAACGAAAGACAACTTGCTTCTTTGTGGATATTTATTAATACCAAATAAATAAATAAAAAATAATAAACGAAGTTATGTAAGGCAAAAACAGAGAGTCTTCAAATAAGCCAGATTTCCCAGATTGCACAGCCCTACTGCTAAGTATCTGTGTTTCAATTACTGTGTTTGTTACAAAATTCTGGCTAGTTTCTACAGCCTTGCTAAGTGTTTCCCAGTCAAAATAGATATTAGCAAGGTAGAATTAATCTTAAGTAGTACATTTGTGTTCCTTTATTTTTTTAATCAAACATATAATTTTATTTATTTATAGTAAACAATATTGTGGTTTCTTGTGACATAGCTATCTGCTAATGCATCTGTGTTGCTGTTAGCGCATTTGCCTAGTTTCTACAGCCTTGCTAGGCATTTCCAAATCAAAATAGCCATTAGCAAAGTATAATGGATCTTAATTAATTAGTACATTTCTGTAATTTCTTTTTAATTAACCATATCATTCATTTTTTGTAAACAAAATGGTGGTTTCTGTCACATAGCTATTTGCCATGAAGCTATGTAATTGCTAATGGTTCTGTATTGCTGTTAGCGCATTTGTTACAACATTCTGGCTAGTTTCTACAGCCTTACTAGGCATTTAGCAAAGTAATGACTCTTAATAGTATTTTTGGTTACTTTCTTTTGTAATTAGTCATATAATAATTTTTTTTTGTAAACAAAATTGTAGTTTTCTGCAACAAAGCTATCTGCTTATGTATCGGTGTTGCTGTTAGCGCATTTGTTACAACTAGTTTTTACAGCCTTGCTAGGTGTTTTCCTGTCAAAATAACCATTAGCCCTATAGAATAAATCCAAATCTTGCTTTACACGTGTTGATTTACCAAAACAATTAGCTCCATCTCGGTCACTTGCCCTCACCAGCTGTCTGCAATCATTTAATTTCCTTCAGCGCTTAAAAACCATGCTATTACTGCTCTAAATGACAGCATCTCTCTGGCGTCGCTGCTCTGGAGTTGCTATGTGACTGAATCTTCACAGCCTGGCAACGTGAGTCCCAAAGTCCCTGAGTCCCCGTCCGGCTCGGGAAGTGCAAGGTGAGTCATATAGTACTCTGGGGACGGGAAAGAAAGTGTTGCCTAAAAATCATACATCAAATCCAGCACAAAGCTTCTGTTAGCTTAAAACTAGCTGCTCAGGGATTAAACTGCATGGCTTGGAAGCTGACTAACCTGCTGTAAACGCAAAACAACAGAAACCATTGAAGAGTTTGTAATGGTTTTAATTGAAACTTTTGGGGTTTTTAATGTCACAACTACAGACCATTAAAATGTATTTGATTTAATGGTTACATCGTGAAGGTTTGTTATGTTTTTAATGGTATTTGTAGAGGAAATCATTGGAATCAACTGTGATGGATGCTATTGCTTTTTTGCAGGGTACATGGTTGAGTACAAGCATGGTTAAGCTGTGTGTGTGTGTGTGTGTGTGTGTGTGTGTGTGTGTGTGTGTGTGTGTGTGTGTGTGTGTGTGTGTGTGTGTGTGTGTGTGTGTAATAAAAGAAATTAACAAACCATCACAGACGTTCTAATGGTTTCCAATACAAGTACCATCAAAACACATTAAAAACATTTTAATTAATTTCTACTATGTTTTGGGACATACAGTTTTCCCATAGGATTAATTGATTTTAACATAACATCAAATGAAGTCAAATAATTACCAGTAGAAACCCCAAAAAACGGTTGTGGTTTCCATTAAAACCAGTGATAAACCATTTCTATTATATTCATGTGGGGGAAAAGGAATTTATTTCTATTACTTTTCTGTCTTTATTTTTATTTAAAAAAAAAAAAGCTGTTTAGACTAACAACAGATTAATCGATCTCTTTCTTTTGTATGATACCATATATTAACCAAGCATACTTCTTTCTTACTATGTTGCATACTTTTTAGAAGGAACTCCAGACAAGAGGGAAATAGCAGAATAATAACCCCTTGCTCCAGACTGCTGTCTAATAAGAAGTCTAGACATGTCACAAGGAGCTGGATGCGTCTAGAAGTTGTGCAATATATTAAAGATACACTTAACTATTCAGTTCAGGTACGCAGAGAAGGGTTGCAGAAAGAGGAAGTATGTTTGGGTACAAGAGCCAAATGACTGATAATAGACTTTACACCAAAACTCCACCTGTTAATATCAGTTGTGTGTGTATGTGTGTGTATATATATGCTGGAGTCAGGGAAATGTAAGTTAGTTGCAAACCACCTGAACCTAATTCCTCTATTGCATTGGGGTAAGGTAACCCAAAGCTCTGTCCTCGAATTATTCATTTGTATCTAATAAATTAGTAATATTTTTGACATTGAAGAAAACCCTCTCCTGACCTTTTTTATTGAGCACGCATGGAATTGGCTTGATATTCCAACATTAAATAAAACCACAACTACCTTGGAGTAATAGTGCAGCTAATCATTGACAATTGAGTTGTACTCTCTCAACTAAGGCCAGTTACAAATAATCAATTGTAAAAATAATAAGATAATAAAAGTAGAGGATCGGTTTCCTGAAACTAGGTTGTCTTGCATTTCTTTCTTCCGTTTAAATATTAAATTAAATATTATATTAGAAATGAATAGAAGGTCATGACTGCAATTTAACAGCTTACCGTTTTTAATCGATTCACAGCTCACATATATATATATATATGTGTGTGTGTGTGTGTGTGTGTGTGTGTGTGTGTGTGTGTGTGTGTGTGTGTGTGTGTGTGTGTGTGTGTGTATATATATATGTATGTGTGTGTGTATGTATGTATATGTAAGTGTAATAGCAGTTATTAGCTTATTTTCCTTCGGCTTAGTCCTTTTTTTTTTATCAGGGGTCGCCACAGCGGAATGAAACGCCAACCTATTAAGCAGTTTTACACTGTGGATAACCTTCCAGCTGCAACCCAGTACTGGGAAACATCTATACACACTCATTCACACACCTATACTACGGCCAATTTAGCTTATTTAATTCGCCTATAGCACATGTCTTTGAACTGTGGGGGAAACCGCAGCACCTGAAGGAAACCCACACCAACACCGGTAGAACATGCCACACAAAAATACCAACTGACCTAGCCGGGACTCGAATCAGCAACCTTCTTGCTGTGAGGCAACAGCGCTAACCACTGAGCCACCGTATTTCCCATAATAGCAGTTATGGTAGTAATAATTGTAAATTTGTTTTTAAATAAATTAGTAAATAATATTAAACTCTCCGATGTACACAAATTAAGCATCACTAAAACGCCAAAGAATAAACCACGTCGACTCAAGAGCTCATCTTGAAAACAGGATATGACATCATGTATCATCAAGGGTCTTGTGGTGCTCTAGAGACGCCGAAGACGTCATGATACTCACTGAACGCAGCGATGGCCAAGATCATCGTCACCACAATGGAGACCCACGACACCCATAGTGCTTTTTTTCTGTAGTTCTGGGCCTCGTGGGGTTTGAGCCGCATGCTGCTCTCCAGGAGCCCTGCTGGGGGACAGCGCACAGTCAGAAATTACCTAATGCTTCGCTGACATACAGACACAAGCATCTCTGAGGAACTCAAAGTGATTTATTCTCTCGTTAGTATCTCAACAACAATGAGGTTCTGTTGCAAAAGTCACGTTTTTATTAGCAATGTGTTTTCATATATTTATTTAAAGGGGTTATATGTCACAATTGTGATGTATTAATCATTTTTAAGTAGTGTGTGAACAGTTTGTAACAAACTTTAATTAAAAAAGACCCTCTCCGACTTCCTATAGGATGTCAGTAGTTGGGTTTCCATCCCCCTGTGTTAACTAAATGTGCATTTGGAAGTATAGCATGAGGAATGAGTGATGGAAATGCCAAATTTTTAAATAAAAAAGTTTTTATACTCTCTTGAGGTGGTTTTTGACTTGTTCCAAAAAGGGTCAATGTGAATAATGGAAGATTGAAATATATTTGTCGAATGAACTCTGATGTAGTGAACATTTACAACCGCGTGACTAGTCAGCTGTCTGCATTAGGCTTGCCTTGTTTACTATTGGTTGCTAGGATACCAATACTACAGTCAGCCACTCTAATAAGTTGATGGACACGCACGTAATTAGCATTTGGATTTTTTTAGCTAATGTTTTTTAGTGTTAGGATGTAAACTTTGCTAATGAAAACCTGAAGACAGCCAAAAACAATTTTCATACAAAAGACTTGTTTTTTTTGGGAGGTGAGGAAAAGCTAAAAATTTTTATATATGGACTCATTTACAGGAAAATCAAAATAATGACTGATTTTTATTTGAAGAAATTGTGACGATTTTTGTTATATTTATATATTACATATGAAGTTTTTTTTATGTAATACTTCACATGATTTTTTTGTTTTTTTTTATTTATTATTGATAATTTATTATGACCTATATTTTTTAGGAATTGAATTACACATACACAATAACATATTTCTGTTTTATTGTAGATTTATAGAGCTAAATATTATTTATTATTTAATGCAATGAAATAGTACAGCTCCATGCATGTGTAAAACATTTAACTCAATGTTCTGTGCAATTGTCTTCTGAATTTATACACTTACTAGTGATTTCTTAGAGAAATTTGTTTCTACATAAATTCTACATGTTTTTTCCAGTGTTTACATATTTCAAGTTATTGTAAAAAGTGTTAATTCCAAATCAGCATTAGATATTACAGTGACCAAATAAACCCTACTAAAATTAATTATTTAATCGATTTCATAGAAATAACGTGATTTAGATTTCTAAAATAAACATGATTAAAATTTTATTAGCATTACTTAAATGGATTTTTTACACATTGAATATGATTATCACTAAAATGCGTTGAAACAATGTTATGATCCCAAATTCCGTTTGGAACCAATGTCAATAATTTAATTGAGTAAATCCAACTGAATTATTTGCAGTGTGCATATGCTATTTTTCTTTCAGTGTGTATGTATATTACGTATTTATTATTATTATTATTATTATTATTATTATTATTTACTTTTTGTTTATTGTTATCAACTTTAATGTTTATTTATAGCTACACATAACTTGATTTTTAAAAAACACACCCTGAAAAACTGAATACTAACCAAACCTGTTACAACTTGCCCCCGGGAATGTTTTTATCTCACAAATACCCCAAAATCAAGAGTATCTAAACCCCCTCAAAACTCGTACCGTTATCCTCCGGCTCCCCGATCTTCATCTGCTGCTCCATGTTAAAACTGTCCGCTTGATTCGGATGGTGTCCGTTGGCGGGAGTCGATGCTGGATCCTCCACAGCTGTATCCGGGGCAGAAGGAGCGGGACAGGGGTCTACGGGACCGGCCGTGGGGTCAGAGGCAGAGGAGGAGTCCGTCATGATGATTGGGGCCCGGGTTCAAATGTCTAGAAGCATCCGAAAAATGTGACACCTGGACGCGAGCGGAGGAGGCGCGCACTGCCGGGGAGCCGTTCAGAGCATCGCGGACGGGCGCGCGCGCTCTCACACACGCGCGCGCTAATTAAAAACACGCACGTGCGAACTGTTCTTTATAAACAACGGCAAGGCGTCAGAAACATGCGGGAAGTATGGATATTGAATAAAAAAGTTGTGGACGTGAGGTTCCGTCTGGGGGGAGCTGGTGACGCGTGAGCAAATAACCTTCTGCTCGTGTTCACTACACTTCTATTCAGTTGAAAAAAGAAAACACTCGTTTAAACAACCCACATCTGAGAGAAAATAGGCTACATCTATTTTTGGTCAGTTTACTGATATATAGTATACAGTATACTAATATATTCTATATTATTTTTGTGTGTTTTTTGTGTATATATATATATATATATATATCATCAATAGTTTATCAACTTGGGGATAGGCTAGTTTCTAGATAGATAGATAGATAGATAGATAGATAGATAGATAGATAGATAGATAGATAGATAGATAGATAGATAGATAGATAGATAGATAGATAGATAGATAGATAGATAGATAGATAGATAGATAGATAGATAGATAGACAGATAGATAGACAGATAGATAGATAGACAGACAGATGTTACGGTTGATTATTTAGATTGCTTAATTTGCTGGTAAAATGGTGTATTATAAATCAAAAGTAATTGCAAACCGGATCAGTGAAGTATTGGTGCATTAGCGGCATCTTGTGTAAGAAACTCACTACTGCAGTTAACTGAGCTGTAAACAAGTCTGTCCAAATGACAAAGGAGTAATCTAAAATAGCTTTTATTACTAATAATAAATGTGTATATAATTATTTTTAATTATTAATATGTTGGACGGCACTCATTTAGATTTTAGCATTTTTTATAATAATATTAATAATAACATTAACAACAACAACAATATAACCATTTATGATTAAATCAAATATTACTTTACTAATTAAAAAAAAGGATTTTAAAAAACAACTAAAATAAATTCCACAAGGCTTAATAATAATAATAATAATAATAATAATAATAATAATAATAATAATAATAATAATAATAATAATAATAATAATAATAATAATAATTTTGATGACTAATATTATTGTTATTTGTTGTTTTCTTTTTTGGTTTCATTGAACATTCCCTTTAATGTAGGCCTAGTTCACCCAAAAACATATATATATCTGTTATCATTTACCCCAGAGATGCCCAAACTTGGACCCGCGAGCCAAAGTTGTCCCATGCTAATCTTCGATTTGGCCCACCATCCCATTTGAGAAGATAGGGAAAATAATGGGAAGTGGTTGGGACGAATATCTTTGACAGAGATCGTCATTTCCAATTTAATGTAACCTTTTGTTAGTTTATTTTGTAATCTCTTTTGTTTTGCAAATGAATCTGATTTTTAAAAATGTAAATAGTGTCACACAACAGACGGTAATGCACAAAACATCGGCTAGCAAATCAAGGAAAAGGCAAGTGTAAGCTAAGTGTATTCAGCATTGAATTCCATTTTGTTATTAATAGGATTGTTTATGTTTTTACTGTTCATAAGTCAATAAGATCATTATAAAAATGTTTACAATATATTGCATTAGTTAATAGAATTGAAAGTAATCTTTTATAGTTATTTTTAAATATAAATTAGGAAATTAATGTATAGCCGTTGAATCAATCCACCTGTCAATCTCACGTTCCATCCCTCCCTAACTCATGAACAAAACCCCAAGATACTTGAACTCCTCCACCTGGGTTAGCTGAATTAAAATGAATATAATCATGTTAAATGAGATAATGCAGGAACAGACAGAAAGAAAAATGGCAGAGCCTTACATTTCTGCAATGGAAGTATTCTTATTATTTTCAACACATGGAAGAAAAGGAAACGAGGATTACCTGAATGGACAGTGATTTTACTTTTTAAAGAGCCCATATTATACATGAAATAGGGTCATATTTAGGTTGTAAGGGTCTCCAACAACAGTCTAATATGCATGCAAGGTCAAACAACACTTTCATGGTCTTATAATCTGCATTTATTTTTACCTAATTATCCCAGCGACTCTCATATGAATCGTTCAGCGATTCATTTGTTCCCAAACCCCTCCTCAGCGCGAAGCTAATCTGCGCTGATTGGACCTATGACAGCCTGCTGCGATTGGTCGACACGGACAAGGCTTCAGCGCGAGACAGAGTGCTAATCAACAATATAAAAGTAGTCACAGTGCATACACGCTTTATAGTGGATTTTGGCTGCCAGTGGGTGAATGTAAATACAGACGATGGACTAGAAAATACTGACGACTAACTATTTTATTGAGCAAAAAGTCCAAGAACTGGCGAGGAGATCTCCTAGCCTGTCACAGTCTTCTTGCTCTTTTCACACACACACACACACACGCACACGCACCATCACACACACACACACACACACACACACACACACACACAGGGCCGGCGCGTCCATAGAGGAGCGGCTGAATAGAGAGGGCGTGGCGCTCAGTTATGTCCGCAAATACCTCCCTGGGTGCAATTTAGACACCTCACCTCGAACTTGAGCTGAAATATTTTGAAACTTAATCGTTGCATGCGTGTAGCAACAGCTGACGATCCGTAAACAAAGCGGCACGCGTCGCGTTTTCAACGTGGCTTTACACGCGATATGAGAAAATAATGAGTTAACCTGATACAGCACACGCGGTTACAAGTAACAAAACACAACTAAATACAGAATTTGCAAGCTAGAGTAAACGAGGCAACAATTTTAATCGCACGTACTTACTCTGGTGAAATGGGGTAAGAAACTGATTCATGATCCACTGATCCATGTTCAGACAGTCTTTACTGATCCTTTCTTTAACAAACTGATGAAGTCTTCTTTGAAAGCATATAGTTTTCAGAAGCACTCAGAACTGCTCAAGGCTGGGCTATATTGCTGAGGTTTCATCTTTGATTAGACTGTCAATAATATCCATCTGCACAGCGTGACTTCATTCGACCGGTGTCTGTGTGTGTCTCTGTGTGTGTGTGTGGGGCTTTTTCTGTTAGTGGGCGGGGCCGCAGGTTTCAAATCTCCCGGGTTTGCGCGTGCAACTACTTGTGTTTCGTAGCTGCGTCATCACGAAACACTTAATGACTCGTTATCAAGACGACTCGTTTGAAGCACTATGAGTCGACTCTTTTATAGATGAATCAATAGTTTTAAACACTGTACACTTACAGATTTAAGCCTTAGCTGGATATTTCACTTCACTTAGAGCTGTGTTGCACACTACATGGAAGGGCATTTTCAAAAACCCATAATATGGGCTCTTTAACAAAATATAGCAAATGCATTGCTTTAAACTTTCGTTAATATGTTTGCTGCATGTAGAGCTCTGGGCTCAGAAAGTTCTCAGAAGATAAAATTATCCTATATTATTATTTGTTTATGTGGTTTTTTTAAGATAAATTAAGGTTATACAGTGTGTTGTTAATTGCGAAGCTTCTCTGTTCACAAAAAAGAAGAAAAATTCCAGCTGCAAGTTCTGAAAGCGATCAAGCCTCAGCCAGATCAGAAAAAGTAACGCAAAAGTAACTCAAAAGTAACGTACATTCAAAAGTAACTTTCCCCAACATTGTTTGTGAACAAGTGGATGGTAAACAAAGGTAACAATGACAGAATTATATTATTGGCAGTATGTTACGGTACTCCTCCGTACAGCACGCGTCGCTGCAGCGTTTTTTTCCTCGCGCTCGTGACGTCACGGTGATGTAGAGCGCGCTGCGGGCGGAAGCGGGTGGGATGATGGCGGCGGTGCAGCGGGGCTCCAGCAAATGGCTCTTCACCCGAGAACAGTTCGAGAACACGCCGTCCCGCCGCTGCGGAGTCGAGCCCGACCGCGAGCTCTCCTACCGACAGCAAGCCGCCAACCTGATCCAGGACATGGGACAGAGATTAAACGTGTATCCTTCAGAAAAACAGTCGCATTGTGACTCGACTTAGCCGTTAGCATATTAGCACGCTGCCGCTTTTGATCAAGAGGAAAAATGTGGTGGATGAAATACGAAGTTTTACGAGTTAATTTCACATGTTTTTACACAAATGTCGTGGTAAATCGATTATAAAGTAAGTCCTGAGGTAGAAAGTGGGCAATTGTGGGAAATGGATGTGCGTGAATGACAGAAAGGTGATTTAGCCTTTTATGCTTGATATATACAATATAAACTATAATAGTGGATAATTACGACAATATTGTGAATGTTGTTCAGTTCAATCTCATATTAACTTCAACAGTAGTGTGTTCAATGGATTAAGAGTGATTTAGACTTAACAAATTGCGTAACGTTACACTGGCTGTACACAATACGTTTCCTTATTACGTGATGGGTTATTATTGTCTACTGATGTGAAGTTAGTTAGTTAAAGTGGTTTATTTTTCAGAACCATCTCTTTTAAAGTAAATTGGCATTATAGAGTGTTTTAGTGTCATATTAACCAGTGGTTGTTTTGAAATTTCTGAATAATGAATGTTATGTCTATGTATTGTTACATAAGTCTTCTTTGCAGTTTTGCAGTGTTGTGCTTGTTATCTTCCTTGATCAAACGATTCAGATCCCAGCTTACGATAAACACTGCAATCGTCTATATGCACCGGTTTTACATGCTTAATTCCTTTACAAAATTCCATAGAAATGTGAGTATGCATTTTGTTTGTATTCATTTGTTACTGATTATGATTTGATCACCTATTATCATGCAAGATCTTTCAGGGTTGATTTGATTCCAAATGGTGACCATTTGATACTGTTGTTTATTGATTTTTGTTTTTTCCTGTAAGTTAATCTCCTGTTTTGTTCTCTCCAATCAGATCATTTCTCCCACCACACTATTTTTGGCTGCTAAAGTGGAGGAGCAACCCAGAAAACTTGAACATGTTATTAAAGTAGCGCATGCTTGCCTGAACCCTCACGACCCTCCTTTGGACTCCAAGAGCAGTGTGAGTTTGAGGATTATGGGTAATGTAGTTTCTTGCTGCTCTTTGTTGGATGCCTTGGTGATGAATCATTTTAGATTAGCCGACCATGTTCTGCCATGTGGGAGTGGGATCAGTCAGATAAAATATATCGAGAAGTTTTTGTGTGCCACTTGTTGTATGAAGTAATGCAGGACAGGAGAGTTCAATGGGTGATTTATTTTTTTTCTGATCCAGATGGCCTTGGTTTTAGAAGTTTTGAAAAATGTTCCTACGTTTATTATCGACACCAAAAGGTTGCCCTTTTTTTACTTGAACGGTAATGGGGCTTATACAAAGGCATTTTAATTTTTTTTTTTTAATTTTAAAGGAATATTTCACCCAAAAATGAAATTTTCCCCATAATTTACGCACCCTCAAGGCATCCTTGGTGTATATGACCTGTCATACAAACACAATAGTTTTAAATTTAACCTGACTTTTTTTCCATGTTTTTTGTAGCGGCTTTTTATTTAGAAATTTCTAAAAAAGTGCATAAATTCATTATCAAACAAACCCATATGGTGCCAGGGCTTTAATGCATGTCTCATAAAGAGGATTGATGTGTTTTTGTAACAAAAATTGCAAATGTTTAAATTGTAAACTCCCGTCACAGACTTATGCCAATGACTGAATATACGTTATGCACGACTGACGTTTACGACGTATGATTCATTTATAGCGGAAGCTCTGGGAATATACACATGTCATGGGAACCAGTTGCCACACAGTTTACCACAGGAGACGTCATCGAGTCAGCGCAATAGCCCAGTTGTTAGACCGTTGACATATAGCACAACAGCTTCCCGAGTTCAAGTCCCAGCTCGTTGGCTTTTTCCCAATCCTTTCACCCACTTCACGTTCTGTTGTTTTACTGTTCTGTCAAAAAAAGGCAAAATGCCCAAAAAGAAATCTTTAAAAGAAGACTGCGACAGACAAATAAACTAGTTGGCCTGGTGTTACTTTATATTACTCTTATGGGGCATTCACACCAGGTGGCTTGCAAGGATAGATCACGATATTCAAAAACATTTTAAGTTTACTCGCTTCATTTGCTTGTCAAATTCACTTCACAATAGATGTGGATTCGTGTCATAGGTGGGGTTTCTGTCTGCGTGGTGACTCTAGTTTCGTTGCTAAATGGCTTACATGGATTTTATCGAGAGAGTAGCTGTACTTGAGGAAGGCTGAAAAACAGCATAGATTCGTTCGGCACTGTGTCTGAGTTCACTAGATCCTACCAGAGGTGCACGCAGCTCTGTGATAACTCCTCCAGAAATTGTACCTGGATGATGGAAGCTTTCAGCGGCGCTTCCGACTGAGCTGAGCCCAGTTTGATGAGTGGTTGTCCCGTGTCAGCAAGATGATTTTCTCTCGGGACACCAACAACAGGCACTACGTCATAATCACGCCTCTACAAGAGAAAGCTCCTTATTGGTTAATGCGGTGTGATTGTCTGCTGAAGTTCAGATTTTCCAACTCGAGCAATTCACCCATCAAACGCGCAAAATGCTAAACTCGCACCCCTTCATTTGGGCAGGGTGTCTATTTGCATCTTTGCCTTGACTTAACATGTAAATCACTTGCGCTTGACACTTCATCTGCGTCTGCTGTGAACTCGCCATTATGAAGCAGATTGACATTTACATTTAGTCATTTAGCAGACGCTTTTGTCCAAAGCAACTTACAATTGAAGAGGCATTCAGTGATTCAACAAGAAGCAGCAATACACACAGGAAGTGAAGGTTATATAAAGTAACTGGTTTGTGCTCAGAGAATTTAGTGCTTTTTTTGACAGTGTTTCTACATGTGGTATGTCAAGCCCACTCACCTGTGTTTGCGTTTTGTAGATGATTGATTTGATTGTTCTGTAACAAAATTCACATTTTTAAATGATAATCTCCAATCTCAGACTTGCATCTATGGCCAAATACGTCAGTTGTGCATAACATGTATGATGAAAGATGCATTTACACACATCTCAGGGGAACCACTTGCTACACAGTTTACAACAGAAGACGACTTCATGTCAGCGCAATAGCCCGGTTGTTAGACTGCTGACATATAGCACAAAAGCGCACCGGGTGTCCTGAGTTCCAGCTCATGGATTTTTCCAAGTCTTTTCTACCATTTCATGTTCTGTCATTCTACTGCCATGTCTAATAAAGGCAAAACGGACAAATTAATCTATAAAAGAAGATTGCGACAAGAAAACTAGTTGGCTTGGAATTACTGTATTATTTCGTTTTACAACGTTTTACAGTGTATTACTCTTTCAATGCCCGCTTGCATGCGTTTACCCCTCATACATTGTACACGTCAGTCATACATAACATGTAAACCCCCTGGTGGACTATGGGATTTATGCATTTTTGAAAGCTTCAAAATAAAAGACACTGTCCAGCACTATTGTACAGCATGGAAGAGTCAGGATAACATTTAAAACTACTCCGACTGTGTTCGTCTGATAGAAGAAAGTTTTATACACCAAGGATGTCCTGAGGGTGAGTAAATTATAGAACAATTATAATGTTTGGGTGAACTATTCTTTTAAGAAACTGTTATATTTTATAAATACACGACTACCTCAAAACATTATGCAATTCTGAGTGTGCCTCACACAGGTGAGTGGGCTTGACAAACCACCCGTAGAAAAGGGGAGATAAGACACTTTTATCTCTGACACTTTAGTGGCCCATTTCTACTGAGAGGTATAGGACGGCACGGGTCGGTACGGGTCACCTTTATCAAGCTTGCGTTTCCACTGCCAAAAGGGGGTACCCTTTTGGTGGGCGTGGTATACGACAGAAAGTTTGTCAATGAGGAAACGTCACGGTAAAGCCGTACCGGTTGTTCACATATCATACGAGAAGCAATTCTCACAACACAGATGCTTTATACACATAAATACTTGTGTATAAATGTTCGCTACTAACCTTTCAATCAACATGATTTGATTATAACTGCAGCTCAATGATACTGCGAAATAGCCTGCTGTAACATCTGCATAAATAAATAATCGAACATATATGAACACTTACAGACCCTTACAATTACAGAAAAACTACACACAGCATACATTTCCTTTTTTGGGTTCAAAAACAACACGAAATATAGCCCACAGTAAGAGCAAACCTCGCATATGTATCTTTAATCTTCAGCAGCACGTGTAGCCTCTTGTTAGAAAGTAATTCTGTCATTCCTAGTTCATATTAGTTCATAAGGTGATGATAATAGTTAAACATGGCAGTTTGTTCATGTTTTAGGTTGTAGAAGCATCATTTGCTGCTTTTTTTTTTTCCTGGCTTTGTTTTTTCTCGTGTTTGTCTCGTTCTGACAGGATCGGATATCAGAACGCTTCAATGATCACGCGCACATTATTAATATGAGCTCAAGAAGTTCCTTATATAAACGTGCGACGGGCTCTCTGAAGAACGTGAAACCGCTCGCGCTTTAGTCGGGCTCGTAAAACAACAACAGGGCACAGCGGATTTTGTTCTTATTTTGTGGTTGTTTATCAAGACGACGACAAGGTTTGTTTGAGCTCGGTCGACCATGGCTTGCTGTTATATGTATATATTATTACAGCGCAATTTCTTGGCTGTGTTTTTAAAAATTGTTTTCATTCTCCTGCTTCTGCGAGTGATGTATCTCTGTAAACCAATAGCGTTCAGCTGCGCGTCTAGCTCCGCCTTATGCTACCCTTTGGGCCTGTTGGTACCCTTTGCAAAGGGTGACCAAAAAGTGGTACGGTTCGCTTTTAGGTACCCTTTGATAGTGGAAACGGCCATAAAAGCATACCGTACCACTACCGACACTTGCACCAGTTTTTGCACTTTCTTACAATCACTCCATATCTCTAAAGCAGGAATGGGCAAACTTGGTCCATGCTTTCATAATTGTAATTATTTGCTCATTCTAATTAGCCTCGTCAAACAAATTTTGCTTTCAGACTCTCTAGACGTGTCTGTTATTAATAATCATTCATAGTTTTGTGAGCATTAACCGCTAATAACGTGTTGTGCTTGTTCAAATGCAGGCATATCTCCAGCAGGCTCAGGAGCTGGTGCTGTTGGAGACTATAGTGCTGCAGACACTCGGTAAGTGTCAAGTTCATCATCTGTCTGTCAGTAAGTGTCTGCTGAAGAACATGTCTGACTGCTGCTCTTCTTTCAGGGTTTGAGATAACAATAGAGCATCCACACACTGATGTGGTGAGATGTACCCAGCTAGTGCGAGGTATACGCTTTCTACCTTTACTTTCACTTTCTTTTCAGTTATTGAATCTTCCATCTTGTTTCTGCCTTTTCCCCGTTGTTTCATTTAATAACTATTTACTATTACTACTAAAAGCTAAAGGTTGAATCATGGATCAAGCATCAAAACAAACAAGTATATTTTTGTTTTGTTGAATGCTTTTATTTTGTATTTCATGAAAGTCATTAAAATTGCAATAAATGTTTCCATTTTAGTTTATGCACATTTAATCTAATCAAATAAAAGGTTTATTCTACTTTATTTTAATGCGAATGTTCAATTTTTACCCATCTTGCCATTTCTATTCCAAAACCCAGGTAAAAATAGGTAGACGGAAACTAAACTAATGTCATGCAAGTTGTTTAAAATGACAATGAGTTTGTCGGCGCCAGTGGTGTAGTGGTTAGTGCGTCGGTGCTCACGGCGACCCGAGTTCGATTCCCGCCTCACGGTACTATGCCGATGCTTCCCTTCTCTCTGCTCCCCATGCTTTCCTGTCAATCTCTACTATCCTATATATTAAAGGTGAAAACCCCGAAAAAAAAAAAGAAAATGACAATGAGTGAAAATGAAAAATTAGTTTTATTATTTTGTCTTTTTACTGATTTATTATTTTATCTATATGAACTTATGTATATAAACTGTCTGGTATAAAAAATCTAATATTTAAAAAACAACAACTAAAAGTTTTTAAAATCTTGTGCCAATTTCAAGTAAAACTTAAAGTTTTGGGTTTGTAGTTTTTCTTCTTGTTCAAGGATTCTCAAGTGATTAATTAATAGTGAAGACATTTATACTGAAACAATGTTGATATTTAAAATAATATTTTTTTCTTTCTATTTTTCAAATAATGTAAAAAATCATTTCAGTTTCCACAAAAATAAAGTAGAAAACTATTAAAATGTCATTTTTAATGCATTGTTGTCATTTAAACAAACCCTGAACTAAATGTTTACAGAGTCACTATGTAATGCTATATTGTATATATCTAATCTAGTCTCTCTTTTCCTTCTCAGCGAGCAAGGATTTGGCCCAGACCTCCTATTTCATGGCTACCAACAGGTTGTTACCCTGACCCCTATTTGTTGCACTGCCGCGGCACCCTATGACATCCTATTAGGCAGGGTTCTCCTTCCTGTGTCCAACGCCCTCTTGCGCCTGGGCAGGGTGTTTGTGTGCCCAGCCTGGCGTGGTGCGGTGTAATGTACGGAGGGCTTGTCGTTGGCACAGAAGGTTGAATACACAGCCTGGAGTGTAGAGGTGCTAATAGAGATATCTTGATTGAGAGTGCATAGGTCAATAACTCAATTGGTAGCCTGAATATCAGCTCAGAGTTCAAAGGTGTAAACTTAGAGATCGTCACGGTAAGTACCAAAGTGCGCTTTTCTTTTTTTCATGCTTATTTTTTCATTTTTTTGTTTACATTTTATTATTTTTTAGTTTAAAATATTTTAAAATCGCTAAATATTAATCATTCCCTTTTAACTTGAACAATATTTTACAGTACCAACTTTATGGTTTTGGTTTATTTTTATCTTAGAGTATTTATTTATAAAAATGCATAACATATTTGAGATTATACCAAAATAAATATATTAAATCAAGCATATCTTACTGTTTTTTTTTTCTTAAAGATGCTTTATAGCAGATGCTTCACTGCACACTGTAGCAAGTTTTTATTTGAAAATATTAAACACTGTATTTGAATTTTTTAAAGAGGTATTTAAAACTTAATTTAGAAAATACATATTTTACAGTATGATTTTCCACAGTAATAAATCAAAGCACTGTAGAGTTGTCAATCTTGATGCTGTGGAAAATATTAAATAAGAAATTGTTAGTTTATTATATAGCATGCATATTTTATAGAGAGCATTTTAAATAACACTTTAAAGCACTTACATCTTTAGACTTTGATTTGAAGTCTGCATAAATAAATTTTTACAAGAGGATCTTGCAAATACATATACACTATATATATATATATATATATATATATATATATATATATATATATATATATATATATATATATATATATATATACACACTATATATACACACTATATATATATATATATATATATATATATATATATATATATATATATATATATATATATATATATATATATATATACACACTATATATATATATATATATATATATATATATATACAAACATGCACGCACATACGCT